>NW_027509267.1:161894-164394 GCF_048541705.1 Temnothorax americanus | reverse complement strand
TTTTTGGTGTCTACGTGTATTAATACCTTGAAATTGATGTCTAGGTGTCCCAGGTTGCTGATGACGAGGTCCACATAATGCGCTTCATAGTTTTTGGTGTCCAGGTGTAATCGTACGTTGAATTCGATGTCTAGGTATCCCAGGTTGCCGATGACAAGGTCCACATAGTGCGCTCCGTAGTTTTCGGTGTCCACGTGTCCCAGGTTGCCGATGACGAGGTCTAGATATCGCGCTCCGTATTTTTCGGTGTCTAGGTGTAATAATACCTCGAATTTGATGTTCACGTGTCCCAGGTTGCCGATGACGAGATCCAGATAGTGCGCTTCATAGTTTTCGGTGTCCAGGTGTAATTGTACGTTGAATTCGATGTCTAGGTGTCCCAGGTTGCCGATGACGAGGTCCACATAGTGCGCTCCGTAGTTTTTGGTGTCTACGTGTATTAATACCTTGAAATTGATGTCTAGGTGTCCCAGGTTGCTGATGACGAGGTCCACATAATGCGCTTCATAGTTTTTGGTGTCTAGGTGTATTAATAACTTTAAATCTGAATGGGTGCGTTCAGCCGATACTCCGCTAGCCTAGCAATCGTGAGCAGTTGCTCGTTTGTGCTCGTTTCTTCTCTTTTTAATCCAGTAAGTCAAAAAAGAGGAAACGAGCGAAAACGAGCGACTGCTCACGATTGCTAGGCTAGCAAAGTATCGGCTGAACGCACCCAATGTAGGACACGTAGATATCGAATTCGAGGTATTAATACATGTAGACACCGAAAACTACGAAGCGCACTATGTGGACCTCGTCATCGGCAACTTGGAACACGTGGCCATCAAATTCAAGGTATTAATACACCTGGACACCGAAAACTATAGAGCGCGCTATGTGGACCTCGTCATCGGCAACCTGGGACACCTAAACATTGAATTCAAGCTTGATTCATAAAAATCGACTTAAAATTTCCTTAGCGGCAGAATTAAAATTATGTCATAACATAATAAAAATCGCTGAATTAAAATTATGTCTAGACATAATAAAAATTGGACAAAAATTATGTTTAGACATAATAAAAATTGGATGAATTAAAATTATGTCTGACGTAAAAATAATTTTTGGAAAAAGTTGGTAAGAAATAATTTATACAAGCAACGTAATATACATGCATATTATACATAAAAGCAATGTCCGGCAATGTGTATATATATATATTTACAACTTCAGACACATTTCTTTATAAGGTGTAATTTTTTTTGTTAAGATTAAGATGCGTAACACTACAAAAAGGCGTGATATCCGTACAAAATTACCTTTTTCAAAAAAAAGGTAAAAAAATGCGCCAAGTACACGCATAGTAGTACATATGTATTATGTTGTTACCCTCGAAAAAAACAAAGTGGTAGTATTATACCTCGAAATAACACCTTGTACATACTGTTTATACAATGCGTAATACTACAAAAAGGCGTGATATCTGTACAAAATTACCTTTTTTAAAAAAAAGGTAAAGAAAGGCGCCAAGTACACGCATAGTAGTGTATATGTTGTTACCTCGAAAAAAAAAAACAGTGGTAGTATTATACCTTAAAAAAATCTAAGTAACAAGTGGTAGACGAAATCTTTGTATCTTGAAAAATCTCGAAAAAACCTAAACAGTGGTATCTTCACCTCAAAAAAAAACAAAGTAGTAGTATTATACCTCGAAAAAACCTAAGTAACAAGTGGTGGACGTAAGCTTTGTATCTCCAAAAATCTCATCACAAAATTACGTTACCTTATCAAAAAATGAGTCGCGCTTCAAGTGATCTATTATTACAATTACAAAAAAGAAATGATATCTCTTTTTAAATTACAGCGCCAATTACAGAGAACATACACTGAGAAAAAAAATTTGTCAATCCCAAGAAATATTTAGTCCGATACGTTCAACTAAACATTTTAGTTAGTTAACTAAACATTAGTTGAATTAATTAATTCTTGATTAAAGAAACGAAATAAATTGTTGAAACAACTAATATTTAGTTAACTAACTAAAATGTTTAGTTGAACGTATCAAACTAAATATTTCTTGGGATTAACAATTTTTTTTCTCAGTATATTTTTCGAGATACAAAGATTACGTCTGCCACTTGTTACTTAGGTTTTTTCGAGGTATAATATTACTACTGCTTTTCTTCGATTAGAATAAAAAATTGAATCATGAAGAATTACACAGAGGTAACAGTACAAAATACAAATATTTTATTAAAATATTTAAACCCAACAAGGGAATACAAGGTATTTAAATACAAAGTTTATATATGTATTTTAAAAGATTTAATCGCATCGCAAAGAATTACAGAGGTAACAGTACAAAAAATAAAAATATTTTATTAAAATACATAAATTTTTCTTGTCAAAAAACTTGGCGCTGCTAGAGAGAGAGAGAGAGAGAGAGAGAGAGAGAGAGAGAGAGAGAGAGAGAGAGAGAGAGAGACTTTATACAAATGTAAATATTACTTATTCTATACTT
>NW_027509267.1:156894-159394 GCF_048541705.1 Temnothorax americanus | reverse complement strand
TATGTATTTTAATAAAATATTTTTATTTTTTGTACTGTTACCTCTGTAATTCTTTGCGATGCGATTAAATCTTTTAAAATACATATATAAACTTTGTATTTAAATACCTTGTATTCCCTTGTTGGGTTTAAATATTTTAATAAAATATTTGTATTTTGTACTGTTACCTCTGTGTAATTCTTCATGATTCAATTTTTTATTCTAATCGAAGAAAAGCAGTAGTAATATTATACCTCGAAAAAACCTAAGTAACAAGTGGCAGACGTAATCTTTGTATCTCGAAAAATATACTGAGAAAAAAAATTGTTAATCCCAAGAAATATTTAGTTTGATACGTTCAACTAAACATTTTAGTTAGTTAACTAAATATTAGTTGTTTCAACAATTTATTTCGTTTCTTTAATCAAGAATTAATTAATTCAACTAATGTTTAGTTAACTAACTAAAATGTTTAGTTGAACGTATCGGACTAAATATTTCTTGGGATTGACAAATTTTTTTTCTCAGTGTATGTTCTCTGTAATTGGCGCTGTAATTTAAAAAGAGATATCATTTCTTTTTTGTAATTGTAATAATAGATCACTTGAAGCGCGACTCATTTTTTGATAAGGTAACGTAATTTTGTGATGAGATTTTTGGAGATACAAAGCTTACGTCCACCACTTGTTACTTAGGTTTTTTCGAGGTATAATACTACTACTTTGTTTTTTTTTTGAGGTGAAGATACCACTGTTTAGGTTTTTTCGAGATTTTTCAAGATACAAAGATTTCGTCTACCACTTGTTACTTAGATTTTTTTAAGGTATAATACTACCACTGTTTTTTTTTTTCGAGGTAACAACATATACACTACTATGCGTGTACTTGGCGCCTTTCTTTACCTTTTTTTAAAAAAAGGTAATATATAACAGCAAAAAATATATATTTAATAAACCTTTCCAGACACAAAAAATTTTTTCAATTTTATAATATACCTACCAAAAAGTCCTGCTCACAATGGATCTGTCCTCACTCACATCCATTTCAAAAGACTTGTAAGTCTTCAAGCTACTTAAAAAAAATATTGCTTTAATTAAATTACATATTAACAATCAATGTAGTGAGGTTAAGTGAAGTTAGAGGTTAGTGAGGTTAACAATTCGTTTTTCGGGATTTCTGTCAGTGAAACGTGTATGTACATATACTTCTATTATTTAATGTATATTTCAAAGAAAATAAAGTGTTAATCATTAGAACAATAATACGTACCTATTTCTCTGCTTTGATTAAAACTCAACGAACTCAGCTTTCAGAGAGAACAATTGCGACTTGCTCCTCACAACGCAACGCAGTAATCCGTAATCCGAGTGCTGAGACAGCAAAGATTAGTCTAGGGGATTTTTTGAAATGAACTGAGTACCACTGCTCGAGCCGATTAGAAATGATTAGAAATCCGACTACTTGTCGGAAACACCCAATATAAACGTTTTAAAAATTATTTTATAGTGAAATAAATAAATATACAGACTAATAAGCCTGTAATTATAAGCGATAGTTGCTAATTAAGTTTGTGACTAATATTCTGTCTTGCAGAGGACCTCCGTAACGAGATCAAAGACACAGTATATACAGTAGCGCAACTCTCTGTCGGCGCCTTTGAAGTTAGTGTTGTCTAAAATGGAGTGCGCATGCGCGAAATAAGTAAGCGCCCACTAATACCAACTAAACGGCCACGTACAGCAGACACAACTGTTGAGTGTCGTCTTATCGACACGCTACGCTGATTCGTTGGGTCTAAAAGTATAAGAGCCAATCATGTGCTATGCTACTGAGCGCTTTTGCTGAACGCGCCCAACGCCTTTCTCAGAACTTCTTTCTCAATTGCTCTTCCTTTCTCCGCTCTCACTCCACTTTTACATGAAATTAATCTGAATTTAATGAAAATAATGAAAATAAATATTTATTATGTATTAAAAATAAGAAAAAAATTCATAAAAAATTCATAAATGAGAAAAAATAAAATTATATAAATGTGATTGTGCAGATTGAATAATATAAATGTATTGAGGTAAATTACTAGAAAATATAATGTTATATAACATATATTGAACAACCGAAAAGCAAAATATAATATTTTATATATTATACTTATAAGAAAACAATTATAATTATAAAATATTTAATATAAAATAGTTTTATTACATTAAATGAAATAAATAAATGATTTTTAATTATGCATCCAAAATAAAAATGAGATATATATTCATGCTTAATTTAAAATGCGATAAATGAAATTTTAATTTTAATACAACGATGATATGTTAATATTACATTTTAAAATAATTTTAAGCCCTTATATATAAAAATTTAATACTGTAAGTGATTATTTGGTTAGTAATTAATTACTTATTTTGAGTATTAAAATCATTAAAAACAGTACTTTTAATACTCAAAATGAGTAGTAATTAATCACTAGCCAAATAATCACTTACAGTATTAAATTTCTGTAAGGGAGTATATC
>NW_027509267.1:95000-156880 GCF_048541705.1 Temnothorax americanus | reverse complement strand
AGCGCACTGTGTGGACCTCGTCATCGGCAACCTGGGACACGTGGACATCGAATTCAAGGTATTAATACACGTAGACACCGAAAACTACGGAGCGCACTATGTGGACCTCGTCATCGGCAACCTGGGACACGTAGACATCGCATTCAACATATTATTACACCTGGACACCGAAAACTACGAATCGCACTGTGTGGACCTCGTCATCGGCAACCTGGGACACGTGGACATCGAATTCAACGTATTATTACACCTGGACACCGAAAACTATGAAGCGCACTGTGTGGACCTCGTCATCGGCAACCTGGGACACGTGGACATCGAATTCAAGGTATTAATACACGTAGACACCGAAAACTACGGAGCGCACTATGTGGACCTCGTCATCGGCAACCTGGGACACCTAGACATCGAATTCAACGTACGATTACACCTGGACACCGAAAACTACGAAGCGCACTGTGTGGACCTCGTCATCGGCAACCTGAGACACGTGGACATCGAATTCAAGATATTAATACACGTAGACACCAAAAACTACGGAGCGCACTGTGTGGACCTCGTCATCGGCAACCTGGGACACGTAGACATCGCATTCAACGTATTATTACACCTGGACACCGAAAACTACGAAGCGCACTGTGTGGACCTCGTCATCGGCAACCTGGGACACGTGGACATCGAATTCAAGGTATTAATACACGTAGACACCGAAAACTACGGAGCGCACTGTGTGGACCTCGTCATCGGCAACCTGGGACACGTAGACATCGCATTCAACGTATTATTACACCTGGACACCGAAAACTACGAAGCGCACTGTGTGGACCTCGTCATCGGCAACCTGGGACACGTGGACATCGAATTCAAGGTATTAATACACGTAGACACCGAAAACTACGGAGCGCACTATGTGGACCTCGTCATCGGCAACCTGGGACACGTAGACATCGCATTCAACATATTATTACACCTGGACACCGAAAACTACGAAGCGCACTGTGTGGACCTCGTCATCGGCAACCTGGGACACGTGGACATCGAATTCAACGTATTATTACACCTGGACACCGAAATCTATGAAGCGCATTATCTGGATCCCGTCATCGGCAACCTGGGACACGTGGACATCGAATTCAAGATATTAATACACGTAGACACCAAAAACTACGGAGCGCACTATGTGGACCTCGTCATTGGCAACCTGGGACACGTAGACATCGAATTCAACGTATTATTACACCTGGACACCGAAAACTATAAAGCGCACTATCTGGAGACCTTGTCATCGGCAACCTGGGATACATAGACATCAAATTCAAGCTTGATTCATAAGAATCGACTTAAAAATTCCCTAGCGGCACTTTCTGCCAAGCATAGAGAACCTACTTTTCCGTTGACTCAATATTTATTATATATATACCTAATTTTTACTTAAATAGAAATCTTCCTCCTGACCGATAAGTTTATCGACCTAATTTTGAAATACGCGCGCGATATCGAAACTGGCGATACCTGCGCCGCCAGCGTCGAAAAAGTGAAAGTGACGTTTCTCTGATGACGTCATAATAGATCGCAGCGTTAGGAGGAGACGGAGGAGACGGAGACGTATCTTAAAAATAAATTTTCACATTTGGACTTTGCGTCGCAATATCTCCGCTCGTAGGGCACGTAGCGGAATATTATGAGAGAAACCCCCCCCTAATTGGACCCCAAGCTATCGATCAAGCCTACTTAGAACTTGATCCGTTCACTCGTTATCGAGATCTCAACATCTCGGGTACTCGCAACTCGTCGCGTCGCGTAAAAGAGTCACGGTCGGTCTCGCTCCGCGTGTACTTGGCGCGAGACACTACCGTGTCTCTTGATGCAGTAGTAAAATTAATTAGGATGAAAAAGAAGGATCATTATGAAAATATGATAGATTTTAATAAGGAAAATCCTACGATTATGTGGAAAACTTTAAAAGAAATTATTAGAGGCGAGCCAGTATATGCAAAAGAAATAAAAGATATAGATTTTGAAATATTAGATAACATAGATTATAGTACAACAAGGTGCAATATAGCGGATAAATTTAACTTATATTATATACAGAGTATTAATAGTATAATAAAATCTATAATCGAGGATAAGTCTACAGGCGCAGGTAAAAGAATTATTTATGCTATAGAAAATATGGAAACTATGGAAAATTTTGAGAATATCACGATAGAACAGCTAGAGAAAATTGTTAAGGGACTGCCACAAAAGAAAGGTACGGAAGAGGGAATTACTAGCGATATATTAAAAGCAACGTTTTGCGTAATAAAAGAGGAATTTGTTGATATAATAAATAACTCTCTGAGAGATGGTTGCTGTCCAGAAAGTTGGAAAACGTCTACAATAATACCGATTCCAAAAGTAGATAAAACCAAGAAGGCGAGGGAATTTAGGCCTATTAATGTGTTACCTATATTTGAGAAAGTGTTAGAATTAGTAGTAAAAGAGCAAATTGAAATATATTTAGAAAATAATAGTATTATAACTGAACATCAATCGGGCTTTAGAAAACACTATTCATGTGAAACAGCGATACAAACTGTTATAGACGAATGGAAACTGATAGTTAGTGAAGGGAGAATGGTGGGGGTAATTTTCATGGATCTGAAGCGAGCGTTTGAAACAGTAGATAGAGAAAGATTACTAGGAAAATTATATCAATATGGAATCAGAGGTAAGGTTCTTGAATGGTTTAATTCATATCTAACGAATAGAACTCAGAAGGTGAGATTTAATAATAAATGGTCAAAATTAATGGCAACGGAATATGGAGTTCCACAGGGATCTGTATTGGGACCTTTGTTATTTATACTTTACATAAATGATATAATCAAAGTCTGTCCAGAAGAGTGTAAGATAAAAATGTTTGCCGATGATACTTTAATATATGTAGAGGGAGAAAGTAGCGCAGAACTAGAAAGGAAAATGAATTCGATGTTTGTTATAGTAGAGAGAGAGAGAGAGAGAGAGAGAGAGAGAGAGAGAGAGAGAGAGAGAGAGAGAGAGAGAGAGAGAAAAGTGGATGAATATAAATAAGTTAAAAATGAATGCAGGGAAAACGAAATATATGATAATTAGAAGTGTAAGAAAAGAGCTAAGAGGTAATATTATGTTTACATGCTTAGATGGAACTGAGATAGAGCGTGTCGAAATGATGAAATACCTAGGTATAATAATTGACGATAGGCTTAGATTTAGAGATCACTGTGATGATATGCTAAAGAAAATAGGAAAAAAAACGAGTTTTCTTAATAGAATAGGTAATTACATATTGGCTTATATCATAGCTCCTCATTTTGAGTATTGTGCAACGTTATTAATTGACATGAGTGAAACGGAGCTAACCAGGCTGCAAAAAGCGCAAAATTGAGCTATGAGAGTCATACTGCAATGCAATAGATATACCAAAGTGGAGCATATGCTGCAAGCGCTGCAGTTTATGTCCATAAGACAGAGGCTATATTATAATGTGTGTACATTTATCTTTAAAGCGGTGAACAACATGCTACCGGAACAATTAAAAGACCGTCTAGAATTAGTGGGAAAGAACACTGATAGGCAAACCAGACAAACCGGCGATATAGCAATAGTGTTTCGTAGGACGAGAAATGCGCAACAAAGTATGTTCTATGAAGGAGTAAAAATGTATAACGCACTGCCAGCCGAAATTAAAAGATGCGAAGAACTAAAAATGTTCAAACGTGTGCTAAAAGAGTACGTTCTGTTGTATGTATAAATATGTAGTATGTAAAAATAGCTGAGAAAACTAATAAAGGTCATTTATTCATTCTCTCTCTCTCTCTCTCTCTCTCTCTCTCTCTCTCTCTCTCTGTTCCTGCTTTGAGCAAACATATCTCTGCCGCTAGCTGCCTTCGGGCATTTTCTGTTACAGTATCGAGCAGGTCTTTTGTTGCTTGTTAAGACTGATATTGCGTCTTTCTTTCCTTGCAACTACTGTTACGGATTTCGAGGTATTTCTTATTCTAACCTCACTTCCGCCTCATTGCTTTGGATTGACGTGGACTTTTGCTGCGCATGCTCCTGCCTTTCTTATCTGTATGCTGTCCTACTTTTCACGCTGGTTTACGCACGAGTTACCATCGGTAGGTTTCGGCACGTGCCACCGCTTGTTACCATCTGTGGCTTTTGCACGTATTCTATCTGCTACTGACTGGTTTGCCCAACTGCATCACTTTGGTTCTGATCTTGACTTTTTGGCGTATAACTCATGCAGTGCTACAAGTGTAAGAAGTCAATTGCAACTACATCTGTTGCATGCGAGTGCAGCAAACTGTTTCATCCCGGCTGTGTCAAGTCGTATTCCTTGTCCAAATACGCGGATCACTGCTGTAGAGCCTTGGCAGCGTTACAAGTCTTACCGCTCACGCCGCAGACTGACAGGTGTACATAAGCATCTATTTTTGAGGATATGGCTTCTCCTTCTGACACGCAACCACAGTCTACTGAAGCGCTGTTGAGGTCTATATGGTCAAGGATGGAGGAATCTGACAAAAAACTGGCTACCTTTATGGAGGATCTGCGATCTAAGAACAAGGAATCGAATAGTAAATTGGCGGCGTTTATGGAGGATCAGCGTAGTATAAATAATGAAATTAATAACAAACTGAGCAAGCTGAACCTTATCGCGGAAACGGTTGCCCAAAACTCTCAGCGTATCACTAAGTTGGAGCAGGAGTGCTCGAATCAGGCGCGTGATATCCAGGCTTTAAAAACTGCTCAGGCGCGGGATATCCAGGCTCTAAAAACCGCTCAGCCAAATGAGCGTTCTGAAGTTGAGAACAAGTTAATTGTTTCCGGACTGCCTGCGGCGTCGTTGATTGCCCCGACTGAGCTTATTGGCAAGGTATTCAATGTCCTGGATATACAGCATCTCTCCTGCCATATTCTTAATGTTAGACCTATGACACGTAAATCTCAACCTGAAGCGACTCCTGGCAGTTCTACGAGGACTGGTGAAAATTGCTCGCTAGTGGTCACCGTGGCGTCTGGTGCTGTCCGCGATGAAATTATTTCTAAAAAACGAGCCAGACGCGTGCTTAAGCAGAGTGAAGTATGTGAAAATGGCTCTGATCGCAGCATCTTTGTTAACGAGATGTTACCCAAGGCTACGTATGATTTATTACAGCACACAAAACGTGTTGCTAAAGAGAAAGGCTATAAACACGTTTGGGTCAAAGGAGGTCGTATATGCGTCAGATCCTCTGATGGCACCCCCGTAATCCATATCGAGTCGGATAAAGATCTTACTGACTTGGTTTGACTCGATCGAGCCGAGTACACAATAGCTTCAGTTACAAGGAATTGTTCAACCAGGAACTCTCAGTTTTGCGTGGCACAGCTTAATGCCAACTCCCTTCGCAGTCATATCGATCTTATTAGACTTCATTTTAACACATGCTCTCATCACATCATCTCAGTGTCTGAAACATGGCTTAACGCTGACATTTCTGACAACCTAGTGGCGTTAGACGGATACTTTTTGGTTCGTCATGATCGTGAGGGCAGGAGGGGTGGAGGAGTGGCCTGCTATGTTCACAACGCACTTAAAGCTAAGGTCATCGCTGTTTCTGCGAGGGTAGAAAACGCCCCTGAATACATCATTGTTGACATTCGCCTGCCTAACGACGAGGCTGTACTGCATCTGTCTATAGAAGACCAAAGGGTCTACTTTTACACGACTTTGAGGAGGTGATCACGGGAGTTATGCACTTATACAAAAATGTTATTATAGGCGGCGATTTAAATTGTAACCTTCTTTCTAATAATTATGAAGCAGGATACCTGCGTGAACTGATGTCAAGCATGTCAATGAGTATTGTACCCTCGGGTGCTACACATCACACGGCTACTTCTGACTCGTGGCTTGACGTCTTGGCGGTGGATGACAGCGATAAAGTTCAGGCTTTTGTCAAATCTGAATGCCCGTTTATAGCTGGTCACGATCTTATCGAACTGACGCTTTCACTGAGGACGGGCATGGATCTTGAGCGCACCGTCTCAAGACGTAGCTATAGGAGCATTGATGGTGACCAGTTTCGGGATGATCTTCGTTCGATTGAAGGTAGCTCCGCGTTCCAGATGCGCATTCGGGCCATTGCTGGTGACCAGACGGTGCCTGGAGTTGATGATCTCTGTGCGGTAGTGTCGCAGACCTTGATCGAAGCACTGGATGTGCATGCTCCGATACGAGAGATTGTGATTAAAAGGCCCCCTGTGCGATGGCTCACTGAAGACCTGAAGACCCGGCTACGTGAACGAAATAGACTGTATAAACATGCGAAGCGATCCAATAGTATACTAGCCTACGCCACCTATAGACTTTTTCGTAATCGGTTAAATGCGGATATTAAGCGTGCGAAAAGTGAGTTTCAGTTCAACTCCTTAATAAAAATCACTGATTCAAGCAAGTTATGGAGGGAGTTAGCGCGTCTTGGATTGGTCAAATCCACTTTAGTTTCTCCTTTGCAAGTTTTTACGTCTGATCAGCTGAACGCGTATTTTGCTTCTGTATATGACGCTCAATCTCCGTGTACTTATGCAGATTTTGTCTTGGCCACTGCCCAGGTTGTCAGACCGTCCCATCATCCGGAGTTTGACTTTTCCACGGTAACGCCTAATGATGTCCTTAAACTCCTTGCGGATGGACCCCTTCACTCCTATGCATCGGGCTCGGATGGTATTCCAATGTTTGTTCTGCGGATTGCTTGGTCTGTTATGGGCCCATGGCTTGTGGAGTTATTTAATAGATCACTTGAGACCTCCGTGTTTCCGTCTCAATGGAAGCGTGCGTTGATCCGCCCTCTTTCTAAGGTCCGTATTTCATTGTCTCCGTCCGATACGAGACCTATAGCTAATCTGCCTGAGCTGTCGAAAATCCTCGAAAAGATCGTTGCCTGGCAGATTGTACACTATCTTAATGATCATAATCTCTTAAATCTCAGACAATCAGCATACCGACCTGGTTATAACACCCAGGCTGCTCTCTTGCGAGTCTGTAATGACATAAAGAAAGGTATAGACGAGGGGTTGATCACAATCATGGTATTATTTGACTTCAGCAAGGCCTTTGACATGGTCCCGCACCTTCGACTTCTCATAAAATTGAAAGCGTTGGGTTTTTCTGATGCAGTTCTGGCATGGCTCTTCTCGTATCTGACTGGAAGATCTCAGGCAGTTGTTGATGAGACTGGTAAATTTTCCGGCTGGCGGTTTACGTGGGGTGGTGTACCTCAGGGTTCCGTGTTGGGTCCTCATTTGTTCTCCCTTTACGTGAATGACATAGGTTGTGTCTTACGCTACTCGGAACATATGATATTTGCGGACAATATTCAGATTTACTACAGATGTTTTCCGGCTAACATTCGTCAGGGTATTGGGCTAATTACCAAAGATGCTAATGCTATCTTCGATTATGCTCGCGAAAACGGTCTTAAACTTAATCCGTCTAAATCTAATGTCATGATATTTGGGAGTAATGTGCATGTCAGCAACATCAGCCTCGGTACTCTGCCGCCGGTTATTGTTAATGCTGTGCCCTTGCCTTTTATGACTGAGGTGAGGAACTTGGGGGTGATCTTTTCACCTAACCTGTCGTGGAGGAAACATATTTCACTAGTTTCACGTAAAACTCATAATGCGTTACATAAAATTAAGTTCAACAAAAACAGCCTTTCTACTGCATTAAGAGTAAAACTTGTTGTCACCTTGGTCCTGCCTCATATAGATTACTGCTGTTTAGTATATCATAGTCTAACTGGTGAACTCAACACTAAACTTCAGAGGCTGGTAAACTGTAGCATACGGTTCATCTTCAATCTCAGGCGTGACGAACATATTACTCCGTATAGGCGGAGACTGGGCTGGCTTAGTGTTGAGAACAGAAGGCTTTATTTCCTTGGATGCCAGATGTATCGAACCATTCACATGCGTTCTCCATCATATTTAAGCGATCTCTTTACCCAGCTGGATCCAGCGCTACGGAGATCTGAACGACATGCCACCTCTTCTCAAACATTTAATCTGCCTGCTTATAGAACTGTCACATATAGGAATTCTTTCCACATTTCGTCCATATATTTCTGGCAATCACTACCGTCTTGCATTACATCGGCATCTTCTCTGGGATCCTTCAAGAGCTTTCTACGGTCTTTTTTACTGGCGTCTGAATATGAGTCAGGGTAGAGCTGAACGGCTTATTGTGTTGTGTACTGATGTAATTTTGATTGAGAGTATTGTGTAGTTTTAAGTATTCTGTACATATTGACAATTATTTTCTATATACTAACGTTATACTATAATACATGCGTCAAATAAGCGTTGATTAGATTAGTTGCGTATCGATATAAACTTGATCGAGAGAGCATAATGTAGTATGAAGTATTCTGTACATATTGTTACGTATTGTTAAGTATTTTATATACATTATCGTCATGTTTATACATGCGTCAAATAAGTGTTGATGAGATGAGTTCAAACAACTGATCATGAACATGCTGTCTCCTTTTATTTTTGAACTCACATAATCTTCCGTCTTTTATGTTTAGCTATTGCTTATACTTTTGCTCAGAGTCTTTATGCTTACACTACGTTATATATATTACGGCTATGTTATGAATTTGCCTTATAGCTTATACTTGGGCTTAATAAAGATCATCTCTCTCTCTCTCTCTCTCTCTCTCTCTCTCTCTCTCTCTCTCTCTCTCTCTCTCTCTCTCTCTCTCTCTCTCTCTCTCTCTCTCTCTCTCTCTCTCTCTCTCTCTCTCTCTCTCTCTCTCTCTCTCTCTCGGTGAGTACTGACAGTCGCTTATTATCTTGCTCTTATCAAGGTGAATTTTTCTGCTGCCGCGTGCTGCCTTCGGGCCGTCTTGTTGCAGATTTTGGCAAGCTTTTGGCTGCTCTTCACGCATGCTTATTTTCCTTCTTGGAGGCGATTTCCCTGCTCTGAGTATTTTCAAGGAAAATCATTGTGTGATCTAACCTCAATTGCGGGGTCTTGGAATTGCCTGAGCGTGGTGTTGCTTCCTGCTGCGCATGCGCCTGGCCTGTCGATCTGTTCTTGCGCCTTTCAATCAGCGTGCCGTTCGCGGGCATGCGCCTGCCTAGTGTGGACTGCTCCTGCCTCCTCTTCTGATTGGTTGTCGTGTGGTGCCAACCGCGATCTTCTGAACCAGCATATTTTCGCATCGTGTGGCGTGATCGTCTGGTGCGTGCATGCTCTTCGGGTAGTCTTATACTTGCGTGAGCGACAGTGGGGAGATGCAGTGTGCTAGGTGCAATAAACAAATAGCGACTAACTCCGTTGAATGTGAATGTAAGAGAGCGTTTCACCCGGGTTGCGTTAAACCGTATGCAATTACCAGATACGCTGACTCCTGTTGCAAGTCGCTACTCAACATTCTGCCTCTTACGCCCGGCATCGGGCATGCTGAGCGAGCACTTGATTTTGACACCATGTCAACCTCTGCAAGTGGCGATGCACAGTCTCTGTTACAGTCTCAGCCGGTTTCGCAGTCTCAAGGTGACACAACAAACAGCTTTTTATTTTTACTGACCGAGCAGCTGAGGGAGTCGAATGCACAATTTTCTGCCTTCGTCGAGGAGCAACAGCGTACGAATAGTGTGCTAAGTGCAAAATTTTCTGCCTTCGTTGAGGAGCAACAGCGTACGAATAGCGTGCTGAGTGACAAGCTTGACAAACTGAATTGCATTGCGAGTGGTGTTGAGCGCAATAGTCAACGTATTGTTGAATTGGAGCAGCGTTGCGATGCTCTTACTAATGAGATCCGTGTGCTTAAGGAGGATCGTGCGCTTTCTCCTCCTGCACGGAATGTCTATACCGCGAATGAAATTATTATATCGGGAGTTCCTGCCGAGATGTCTGTAGCTCCGTCTGAATGTGCAAGCAGGTTATTTAACAGTTTAGAAATTCCTGAACTATCCTGCCATATTCTGGACGTTCGACCTGTTGTACGTAAACCTCTGCCGGTTGGGACTGCTGACCTTCGCCCCTCGCCGACTCGTACATCGCAGACTGGCTCCCTAATTGTTACTCTGGCTTCGAAGGCTGTTTGCGATGTGGTTATGGCGAGGAAGCGAACTCGGCGGTCGCTCACGCAGAGGGAGGTCTGCGGCAACGACTCCAGTCGGAGCGTGCATGTCAATGAGCTACTCCCCAAAAATATTCACGATCTGTTGCAACAAACCAAGAAAATCGCCAGAGAGCGGTCTTATAGGTATGTCTGGGTAAGGGCGGGTCGCATTCTTGTCAGGCAATCTGATGGCAAGCCTGCTATTTTTATTGACTCGGTTGCAGATTTTAGCAAACTTGTTTGACATGCGGGCTCCGACCCTTCAACTTCTGCCGTTCGCGATGGCGGGTGTTCTTAGTTTGCCTGTTTTCGAGTTGCCCAATTTAATGCCAACTCTCTGCGCGGTCACATGGATTATATCAGAATGTTTTTTGCCAATCGCTTCTTCCATATTATATCCATTTCTGAAACGTGGCTGAATGAGAGCATTTCCGACGTCACTGTGGCGTTAAGCGATTACTTCCTAATTCGTAATGATAGAGTGGGACGCATGGGCGGTGGGGTTGCGTGCTATGTGCTGTGACGTTGCGGCTCGCCGCATCGTCGCGGCGCCCCGCCGCCGTCACAAGACGCGGAATTTCGCGCCCAGGGACGGACCAGGGAGGCAACGGCGAGATCTCCAGGGGTCGTAATTAATTGCGTTTCCACGTTCTGATGACGTTCTTTTTTTTTGCAATGTAATACGCGCGGCACCTCACCCACACCACGGCAAACCTTCGAGGGAGTACGTGGCGAGGAAAATCAAGGACGATCGATGACCCGGGAGGGGTGGCAAACGCGGAAGCAGCAGAGATCGCGGGCTGGCGAGAGCAGCGCGGCAGGCGGGCGGCACGTGCGGCAGCGACGAACGAGGCCGCCGATAGCGGGGCCCCAAGCGCATGGGTGAACACCCGGCTTCAGCAAATGATCTCTACAAAACATCGACCTACGGGGTAACTGATCACCGCCCTAGGGTCAAACCGGAGGCACACCGGCGAGAACCGAATTCCGTCCGCTGCTAAGGACAGAATTGAGGAGTCGCACGCCGCCGAGGGACCGCTGCACGCCCCCGAAGGATCTCGTATCGACAGCACTGCGCCGGGACACCGCGGGCTTGCAAGCTCGCGCCCGATTGGCTCGCGCGCCCCTCAGGAAGGGGTACCGTATCGATTCCGCAATCGAGCGGGTCTAGCGTTTTCACTCTCTGGTCGTCCGTCGGCGAGAATCGTTTTGTAAGATACGCGATAGCCACCCCGAGTCGGGTATTTCGATATTCGTCTGGAGGATCGAGGATCGTGGTGGAAGGCGACGGCGAGGAGCCCAGGAGGAGGCGTATTCCCGGTGAGGTTGCCCGTAAATCGCGATATGTAAAGCCACGACACCGCCCTTCGGTACACGCTCTCGCTCGGGATAACGTATGTTAAGATTGAGTGTAATTTCGCGATCGATAACGAGAGCGAAGGGCCTCGGGATGGTATCGTGGCCGCGGAACCGTGGAACAAGCGTTGTGGCGAACCCCTGGAGATCGCGATAGGCGTTAATGAGTCGATATCGCGAGTATATTGCGTTGTCCTCGCGACCTTGGTGTACGGCCGCATACGGGCCGGTAGTTCGTCAATTGCGTACCGTTTCTTCGCGTCGGGAAATTCTGGTGTTCGAGCGTCGGTGCTAGCGTATCGATTTGTGTTCGAATTTCGTTATTACGGGTTGATAATTGTGCTCTCGCGTTGAGAAACTTTGCGTCCGGTATTACTTGCGTTGCGTCCTATACTCGCGTTAAGAAATTACCGGCGTTCACACGCTTCGTGCGTTTAGATGTTAATTGCGTAGTTCTTCCTATTAGCGTTCCGTGGATATTAGAAGCGCACTTCGAGTCAAAGGTGGTGTGGCCTTCTCCACACCTGGCGCCCAACATTATTAGCGATATCGCGATTTGCTTGGTTAAATGACTTGGCGCCTCCCCGTTGCGCCCGAGCCGAATATCTCGCGTTAAGTTAAGATATTATTGCGACAGAGTTTTCGTACGGTCCCGGACGTGGTTTCCACGCAATCCAAGCGTGACGTACCATTAATTCGCGACATTTTGTGTTGAACCTCACTCTCGTGAGTGATATTAAGCGTCTTATTATTATTCATATCATATTATTAATTGTTTGAGAATAGAACCTTCAGCGGGTTTATTAGAGACCCACTCCGTGGGTGTCTCGCGTCCGCAGTAATATTAGTTCTGTTAAATGAATCTCGACACCCCGCCACCGGCTATTCTTGATTTATTTATCGAAATTATCTTGTGTTTGATCAAAGCCGGATGGATAAACGTTGTTATTTTCTCGACAACCAGTACTCAATAAATGTTATATTCTTTGTTATCTGACTGAGTATGCAATTAACGTGTCACCCCGCCGGGTATCGCGCCGCCCTTCATTAACCCCGCCCGTGATTAGGTCAAGCTAGCCGATTCCACGCACCTCCACACTTCGTCTTGCGTCTCGTTTAGGTTTTCGCGATTTCGTGGACGCGAAGGTACGCGTCTGGCGCCCAACCTTCGGAACATTTCGTGGAGTATCGGAGGTGCGAGGAAATCACTGGAGAGGCGAACCATCCCGCTCTCCTAAGTCCTTTTGATCCGGCTCACGTCCCGGAGCGGTCCGGGAGTGCAAAAAGTCGTGACAGTGCATAAATCTCTTCGTGTCAAAATTCTGGCCACCTCCAGCAATATCTGTTTTAACTCGCCTGAATATATTCTGTTTGAAGCACGTGTACCCGATGGTGAATCCGTTCTTTTTGCAACTATTTATAGAAGACCTAAAGGTCTTTTCTTGCACGATTTTGTTGAGTCCTTAAACCAATTCTCTCACCTTTATAAGAATATTATTGTTGGTGGTGACTTGAATTGTAATCTTATGTCTGCGAGTTTTGAGGCGAGTTACCTGCGTGATCTCATGTCTGGTCTGGCTTTGCATATTATTGATTCTGGGCCTACCTATCACACGGCGACTTCTGATTCTTGGCTTGATGTGTTCGTGATTGATGATGTCGAAAAAATTAAGTCCTTCTCTAAATCTCAGTGTCCTTTCATTGCCGGTCATGATCTCCTTGTGCTGTCTGTGTCTCTTAATTCCAAACTCTGCCTATCATCTACTATTTCTCGACGGAATTATAGGGGCATTGATGGTTCTAAGTTTTGTGATTACCTTCGTTCCATTGCTGACTCTGTACGTGCCAAATTGGACTCGTTACCCTGTCATGCCGGCGTGGACAGTTTGTGCGAAGTGCTGTCTGTCAGCTTATTGGGTGCACTTGACGTCTTTGCCCCTATTCGTGTCCTTGAAATTAAGAAGCCTCCTGTAAAGTGGCTTACCTCGGAACTGATGGCAAAGTTACGTATTCGTGATCAGTTGTATAAGCGTGCCAAACGTGCTAATAGCCTCCTAGATTATGTCACTTACAGACTTTTCCGTAACAAGCTCAATGCTGACATCAGGCGAGCTAAGAGCGAATATTACTTTAATTCCCTTATGTGCGTCAATAATCCTGCTAAACTCTGGAAAGAGCTTGCTCGGCTTGGACTCGCCAAATCCACTTTTGCTTTTCCTTTGCAATTCTTCTCGCCTGACAAGTTAAACACATACTATGTATCTGTTACGAACGCTCAGCCGATCTGTACTTACTCTAACTTTATTTCAGCCATTGCTTCAATCAGTGGTCCCTCTGATCGCCCTGAATTCGTCTTCTCTACCATCTCGTCGAATTCAGTATCCAAGGTTTTATCCGAAAAACCTCTTCACTCGTTTGCATCGGGTGTAGACGGAATTCCCTTGTTCATTCTACGTCTTGCATTGCCTTTCATCCTGCCTTTAATAACATCCATGATGAATCGATCTCTGGACACTTCTGTGTTTCCGTCTGAATGGAAAAAAAGCCTACATTCGTCCACTCTCAAAAATTCGAACACCTCTATCACCGTCTGACACGAGACCGATTGCAAACCTGTCTGAATTTTCTAAATTATGTGAGAAGATTGTAGCTTCTCAAATTCTTGATTACTTACATGATCATGACATCTTAAATCCCAGACAATCTGCATATCGTGTGGGCTATAACACACAGTCAGCACTGCTACGTGTGAGTAATGATATTAAACAGGGCATTGATGATGGATTAATCACCATCATGATACTCTTCGACTTTAGTAAAGCGTTTGATACAGTTCCCCATTTGCTGTTGCTCATCAAGCTTAAAGAACTTGGATTCTCAGATGCTGTCCTCAATTGGATTTTTTCGTACTTAACAGGTCGTTCTCAAGCAGTTATTGATGACACTGGTAATCTTTCGGAATGGCTGTCTACCTCATCAGGAGTCCCACAGAACTCTGTACTTGGTCCTCTCTTGTTTTTACTTTTCATCAATGATATATATAAAATATTACGTTATGTGATGCATATGATCTTTGCTGATGACATTCAAATTTATTATTCATGCTTACCTTCAAACATCTTACGTGCATTGGAATTAATTTCGTTGGATGCTAATGCTATTTTTGACTATGCTACGTGTTGTGTATCGGGAAAGAGACAAGGACTCCAGCACTTCAGTATTTTTACCTCGGTTTATTTCTACCCGCTATACAAAATACTACGCTCTGTGTTGTCGGACGGTCGAGACGGAAGAGAGAGATTCACCGTAAGGCAACGACTATATATCTAGATATACGCTAGCACTCGCGTTCATGGACCCTCTACTTCCCGTATAGGCGGAAACGAAAACAATATGGCGCGAACCTATGAACTACATAACACCTCTCCCCTCGTGAAGGAAAACTACCTTCTACCTAAACTTCGTATGGAAATCCGCGAATCTCGCTGGTACTCTTCTGTTTCGAGTTGACGGCTCTCTTTGGTTCCGCCCTTCCAGAGGTGGTTGCACTACCCTTGGTTCTTGCTCTTGTGCTACTTCTTCGTTTTGCACATTATCGCCCGAGTTCCCTGAGTCATTTAGTGGCTCCGGTTCCTCTGGATTATCTCCAGCTTCCTCATCAGGTGGCTTCTCATCGTATGATTCCCCACCTGAGTACCAGTCTTGTCTTGAGTTCTCATCATCTCCTGTCTTGCTAATCTGGTCTATGTGCCGCTCCCAGATTCGACCATCATCTAACGCGATCGTATAATGTAACTTTCCGGTACGACAAATGACTTTACCAACACGCCATTTAACTCTATTCCTGTAGTCTCTACATTGTACTCTCTCTCCCACCTCAAATATTCTACATGTCTTGAACGTATTTGTATTTGTACATTTCTTTGGCTCGTCCGGTAAACATACCGTTAAGTTTGTACGCATTCTTCCTTTAAAAATTCGATCGCATGGAGCTATGCCCGTAATACAATGGGGAGTTACTCGATATCGTACTAAAAAGTCTTGTACCGCATCTTCTAACGTTAGTCCCTTATTTTTAGGATCCGCAAGCATCTTTCGCAAAGAGTTTTTTACCGTTTGTACGAACCTTTCTGCCAATCCGTTTGTTGACGGATGATACGGAGCAGTAAATTTCGGTGTAATTCCTTTTGACTTTAAGAATTGTAAAAATTCCGTGGAACGGAAATTGCTACCGTTATCCATTACCATTATTTTTGGATAACCGAAGTTAGTGAACATCTCTTTGCATTCGTTAATCGTGGTTTTCGCGGTGATATTCTTAACTATCCGAACAAAAGGCCACTTCGAATATGCATCCATAACTACGAAAAAGTAATGGTTCATAAATGGTCCCGCATAGTCCACATGTACACGTTCGAAGGGGGCTTCTACTGGCTCCCACTCATGTACTTCGACTTTCGGTGGGTCGTTACGCACTTCATTACATGTATTACAATTACTTGCTAATCTCTCAATTGCTTTGTCCACGCCAGGCCACCAGAAAGCATTTCTCGCTAATGCCTTCATCCTCACTACGCCAAAATGACTTTTATGTAATTCTCGCAGAAAACGTTGTCGTAATTGACTAGGGACTACGGCTTTCTCATTACAAAGGAGGACACCTTGTTGAATACTAAAAGCTGCTTGATTTATATTGAATCGTAATTTTACCGGTATTTCTTTTTTTTTTTCATGTAAAACTTTAAGGATATTACTTAACTGTACATCATTTGCCGTAGCGCGTGCTAATTCCTCCACTGTAATGGGCAAGTTTTGTACTGTATCAATTTCATAGACGTCTATTACATCGCGTTCCGCTGTTGTTGACGTCGGCAACGGTAGTCGTGATAGACAATCCGCGTTAGAATGTAATTTCGTATTCTTATACTTAATATCAAACGAAAAACCCTGTAAAAATACCGCGTAATGCTGCATTTGCATCGCTGTGTACGCAGGCAGCGCTTTGATCAGAGAAAATATTTGCACTAAGGGCCTGTGATCAGTATACAACGTAAATTTGTTCCCATAGAGATATTGATGAAATTTCTTCACACCAAAAATGATCGCATATGCCTCTTTATCAATTTGCGTGTATCGCTTTTGGGTCTCTGACAGAGACTGGGACGCTTACTGTAATACTCGCTCTGTACCGTCCGGATAGCGGTGTGACAAAACCGCACCCACGCCGTAAGGACTAGCATCCGTAGCCAGAATCAATGGAAGTTTTGTGTCAAAATGTGCAAGCACTGTATCGCTTTTACAATTATTTTTCGCAGTTTGAAAAGCCTGTTCACAACTACGCGACCATTTAAAACAAACATTTTTCTGTAGTAGTTTATGTAATGGTGCTAATATCGTACTCAAATTCTTAATGAACCGACCGTAATAATTCACCATGCCAAGAAATGAGCATAATTCTATAACATTTTTCGGTCTTGGCATTTGATCAATAGCTTGTATCTTCTCTGTAGTTTTATGTAATCCATTTTTGTCTATCTTATATCCACAATAATCTATGCTATTTTGGAAAAATTCGCACTTACTTTCATTGATTCTGATATTGGCTTTCGCGAGGCGCTGCAGTACCATCTCAAGTCGCTGCAAATGAACCTTATTATTTGGACCGGTTATTCTAATGTCATCCAGAAAGACTGATACTCCGGGTATATCCCCTAGAATATCTTCCATCTCGCGCTGCCAGATTGCTGGCGCCGAAGCCGTACCGTACATCAATCTTGTGCTTCGATATAATCCCTTATGCGTACTAAGTGTAAGTAATTCGCGATCTTCGACACGAACCTCAAGCTGCAAATATGCTTGTTTTAGATCTATTTTCGAGAATTTTTCTCCGCCTGCCATCGACGAGAATAATTCGTCTGTCGTTGGCAGTGGATGTTCGTCAACCACTAAATGTGGGTTTATCGTAACCTTGAAATCCCCGCAAATACGAACCGTGTTATTACGTTTAAGAACGGGTACAATAGGCGTAGCCCATCTGGATGCATTTACCTTCTCTAAAATACCGGCTTAAACTAGCGACTGCAGCTCCTCCTCAACGAGTGGTAATAACTTAAAAGGAATTGTACGTGCTTTTAAGAATACCGGTTTAACATTTTCCTTTAATGTCAGACTAGCTTGTAACCCTTTTATTTTTGTAGAGTGTGGATCTAACCCATTTCGATACTGTTGTAATAATCGCGCAATTGTCTCTTGTGTATTATCGCGTAATTGTACATTATTTATTGATTCCGTTAGTTGTATTTGTAACTGTCGTATCCACTCACGCCCTAAAAGTGGCTCACGATCGACATTTGAAATGTACAGGTTAAGTTTAACAGTTTTTCCGCGCAACGTAACCGTCACGAGTACGACCCCAACGATTTGAATCGGCGTTTTGCAAAACGTAATTAACTGTAAGGACGTTGGACACGGACGTCGATTTCGAAATTGTTCCCGCAGCGTTCGGGTACTCACGATTGTAACCGCTGCACCGCTATCGATTTCAAAACGCAGGGGGCGACCGTCCACCATAAGTGTCGCAAAAAACTTGTCTCGAAATTCGGAGTGTTCTAGGAGTAGCACTTCCTCGATCTGGTTAGTTGTTGCTCGCTTCGCACTCATGCATACTTTTTGTAAGTGGCCTGGCGTACCGGAATTGTTACATTTAATATTCCTATCTAGGGTACATTTATTCGCTAAATGTTTGCCACCACACCTGAAACAAGATACATTAGACATGGTATTTACGCGAGATTTATTATTATTGAATTGAACTGCCTTATTCTCTGCCTTCGTAGGTTTCGTAAAAGGTTTTCGCTTGGGCTGAAATTTCTTCTCTGGCTTTTTGTCCTTGGCCCCCATGTAGTTGACCGCCGGCGCCGTCGATCCTGATTGCAGTTGCTGAGCATCCTTCTCAGATAACTCCATGGCTGTAGCCACCTGCACAGCTTTGTCGAACGTCAGGTCCTTCATCTCCAGCAGCCGGGACTGGGCTCGATGACTCGCTAGCCCGAACACGAATTGGTTGCATAGGGCCGTTTTCAAATATGTCCCGAAATTGCAATGGACACTCAACTTGTGTAGCACGGCAACGAAGTCTTTGATGCTCTCTCCGTCACTTTGCTTCCGTTGATAAAAACGGAAATTTTCGGCAATTTCCAAAGGTACTGGTGCATAGAATTCCGTGAGGTTATCGACCAACGTATTAAAAGAAACTGTATATGGATCTGTTGGTGCCAGTTTGTTGCATATAACGTCGAATGCTGTAGATCCAATGAAATGTAACAAGTACATAACCTTCTGCTCGTCCGACACTTTGAAAATTTTCGCCGCAGCCGTGAACCTTTGTAACCACCGGTTCCAATCCGTGGTTGCTGGATCGAACGTATCGATGCTGAAGCTACCGTGTAACACGACCTCCGCCATTTTGTACTTTCGTACTGGATTCTAGATTGTTCCACGTACCGATTTCTGTAACGTATATCGTACTAGTGTATTGTAGTCTTGAAATGCGTAATTCACTCCGTAGAGCCATGTACTGTCCCGTCTGGTATCTTCCCCTTTTTGTAGTAAGATCGCCGTTAGCTCACGTTACACAGGGCACTTGGTGCACACACAAGTATTGCTTTTCCTCGTGCAGTCACCGTTACCCGTTAAGCGGCGATCCCATCCTCGTCGCCAATTCTCTGTTGTGTATCGGGAAAGAGACAAGGACTCCAGCACTTCAGTATTTCTACCTCGGTTTATTTCTACTCGCTATACAAAATACTACGCTTTGTGTTGTCGGACGGTCGAGACGGAAGAGAGAGATTCACCGTGAGGCAACGACTATATATCTAGATATACGCTAGCACTCGCGTTCATGGGCCCTCTACTTCCCGTATAGGCGGAAACGAAAACAATATGGCGCGAACCTATGAACTACATAACACTACGTCTAACGGTCTCATGCTTAACCCTGCAAAATCCAAGGTTATTATATGTGGCAGTCAAGCGCACATAAGTAATATTGATATCAGTCGTCTTCCACCCATTGTTGTAAACAGCACGCCTTTGCCATTCGTTTGTGAGGTAAGAAATTTAGGTGTTATTTTTACATCTAATCTATCATGGACGAGACACATCTCGCTTATCTCACAGAAAGTTCATCATGCGTTGAACAAATTGAAGTTCAACAAGAACTCTCTTTCCAAACAGCTTAGAATCAAACTTGTTACAACATTAATTTTACCTCACATTGATTACTGCTGTTTCGTATATCATGGCCTGACCAAAGAATTAAACATCAAACTGCAAAGACTAGTTAACTGTTGTATTCGATATATTTTCGATATTAAGCGTGATGACCATATCACACCGTATAGACGACAACTGGGATGGCTTTCTGTTGAGAATAGATGGCATTATTTTCTCGGTTGCCAGATGTATCGTATTCTACACATGCGTTCGCCCACCTATTTGTCTGAGCTTTTCACCTTTCCTGATCCATCACTCAAGCGATCTAATCGTCTTGCTGAATTATCTGTTCAAACTTTCCATATTCCTGCTCACAGAACAGTGGCTTACAGAAATTCATTCCATCTTTCCGCTGTTTATTTTTGGCACTCACTTCCTAATACAGTCACATCGGCAGCATCTATAGCATCTTTTAAAAGTCTTCTTCGCAAGTTTTTGCTTTTGTCAGAGTCAGAGTGATCGGTCTCCTCCCTTTCTATTGTGTTCAAGCGGTATTATTTTGTTAGTTTTAAGTTTCGTTAGAATTAGTATAATATGTTAATCTTACGTTATATTTTGTTGAGAGCTTATAATTATGTTTATAACTACATTTATACACTTTTGCCCCTTAGCCATTGCTCGGGCATAATAAATCTATCAATCAATCAATCTCTCTCTCTCTCTCTCTCTCTCTCTCTCTCTCTCTCTCTCTCTCTCTCTCTCTCTCTCTCTCTCTCTCTCTCTCTCTCTCTGTACCTGTGGAGATGTCATGCGAGGAGATTAGAGATGAACTTATTGCGCAAAATCTTAGTGGAGATACAAACGTGGATGTCAAGGTAGTGTACATGTATCAGCCTATAGCTGACAAGAGATACACAAGTTGCGTTCTGGAAGTTGCGCCTGAAGTGCGTAGACGACTACTAAGCAGTGGCCGTATTTATTTGCGCTACTCTGCATGCAACTTTGCGGATCACATCAGGGTAATGCAATGTTACAAATGTCTAATGTTTGGCCACATCGCCAAAAACTGCAAGTCGACGCCTGCCTGTGGACATTGTTTTGGAACACACGAGACGAGGGACTGCGACAGCAAGCATAAATCACCTACATGTGGAAATTGTTCTCGTGACATGAGGGCACCAACAGACAATGTGGCACATTCGGCAATGGATGCAAAAAAGTGTCCTATACTAAATAGTAAAATCAAGGACAGACTTATAAATATCAACTATGGATAACTTGGAGGCGGGATTTGAGGATCTGCGCGTCTGTCATGTGAATTGTCAGTCCATTATTGCACATCTTGATGAATTCCGTTCTTATTTTGCTGATTTGGGGTACCACATTATTTGCATGTCGGAGACATGGCTTAAACCTGAAATCCCTGACGGCATGGTCGCTCTCCCGGGTTACACTCTCTATAGATGTGACAGGGCTGAACGACGGGGAGGAGGTGTGGCTTTTTTCCTGTTTAACTCACTACTAGCTGTCGTTATTGCACAGTCAACGACTGACGAACATCTTCGGAAACCGGAATTTCTTATTGCAGAAATAAACTTCGGCTGTAGCTCTAGACTCCTACTTGCAGTTGTCTATAGGCCGCCTAACTGCGGCTACCTACAGGAATTTGAGCATCTTTTCCAAGACCTACAGACAAAATATCGACATTTTATTATATTTGGAGATTTTAATGCCGACATGCTGGTTGATGCATATGATAGTGCACAGCTGAATAACTTTGTTGCAACCTCAAATATGTATCTGGTACCGTACGGTAGTACTCATCATTTAAGAGACTCTAGCACCTTCTTGGGTTTGTGCATCATAGACGACAACAGCAAGCTTAAAAATTTCGGAAAAACTGCAGTTTCTTTTCTATCGGCACATGACCTTATTTATATTGTTTACAGAATCAGTATCAAACGTCGTTCACCCAGGTTAATCACATGTAGAAATTTTAAAAACTTTAATGAGCAGAGCTTTTTTGAAAAGGTTAGTGAGTGTGATTGGTCGGATCTAATGACTTCAAAATGCATGGATGACAAGGTAGACATCTTCAATAATAAATTAATAGGCTATTATAATAAACACGCTCCTCTGCAGAAGATACTCTTCAAAAATTTGCCGGCACCATGGTTGACTAAGGAAATTAAAGATAATATGCGTGAAAGAGACAGACTCAGAAGAGTCTGACGTAGGAAGAGAGACCGTGTAAGTTATGAAAACTTCAAGACAATGAGGAACTATGTGCAAAGTGAAGTACGAGAGGCTAAGAAGACTTATTATCTGACTGCTTTTGGAAGGAAGGATAATCCTGCGGCTGTATGGAGGAGGCTGAGGCATCTCAGTCTGATCAAAGCAAAGGAAGTCAATGGGTGTCTTGCTTGCTCTGTGGACGAGCTAAATAAATATTTTGCAAATAATGCAGTGCAGGTGCTGGAGACGGAGAGTGTGGCTGGTCAGATAGGGGAGACGTTTGATGACAGCAAATTATATTTCACATACGCAGCGCCAGATATTATTGCAAGATCCCTCGCAAAAATCAAATCCAATGCAATTGGCACAGATGGAATATCGCTAAAGCTTATTAAGATGTGTTTGCCGAGCCTTATGCCGGTGGTAGAGCATATGTTTAATTTTTCTTTGACACATGGTATATTTCCAAGGGCTTAGAAGGCTGCGGCAATAACTCCTATACCAAAGGTAAAGCATCCGACTTTAGCGCAGCATTACAGGCCGATATCCATCTTGCCAACAATTTCGAAGACCCTCGAAAGAATTGTATCGGATCAAATAGTACAGTACTTAGTAGACAATGATTTACTGGACGAGTGTCAATTCGCATATAGAAGGAACTCATCGACTCAAACATGCATCATAAGAATGCTGGATGAGGTGAGGCAGGCAGCGGACTCTAGGATGGTCACTGTCTCAGTCTTCTTTGACTTCTCTAAGGCATTTGACAGGGTTCAACGTAATATTCTCATAGGTAAACTCGGGGACATGGGCTTCTCTGAGTCTGTGCTTTGTTGGATTATATCCTACCTGACAGACAGATCGCAGGCAGTCCATGATCAGTTTGGAGATGCGGTTTCTTTTCTGGCAAGTGTTAAAGTTGGAGTACCTCAGGGTTCCGTTCTTGGACCGCTATTGTTTGTTCTCTACATTTCGGATATAAAGAAAGTTTTGCGGCACTGTAAACGTAATTTTTATGCGGATGATTTACAAATTTATTTCCATTGTGAGCCGAGACACTTAAGCAACGGTATCCAGAAGGTAAATGAAGACGTTGAGGCGATCATACAGTGGGCTGAACGAAACGGACTACTACTAAATCCTGATAAGACACAGGCCATCATCTTTGGGTCGGCAAGATACATAAAATCGATACAGCTGGAGAGTTTCCCGAGTATCATGGTGAGCGGGGTTGCAGTGGAGTTCTCCAGCGATGTAAAGTATCTAGGAATGAATATATCCAACACTCTAACGTGGGACAAAAATGTTACTAACACTGTCAAGAAGATGCAAACTAAACTATATCAACTCAAGATATCCAAGCACCTGTTGCCAGAAGCATTGAAAGTAAGATTGATTGTTTCGCTGATTTTTCCGCAATTGGACTATTGCAGTGCAGCATATACAGATATAACTGCGGAGCAAAACTTAAGATTGCACAGAACATTGAATGCCTGTGTAAGATTTGTGTACAATGTCAAAAGAGATGAACACATTACGCCTTTCTATCACAGATTGCGTTGGCTCAAAGTGGATATGAGAAGAAGCTATTTTGTGGGGTGTCAATTAATTAACATTATCCGTACACACCAGCCGAGTCTCCTCTACAATTGTCTTACATTTAGGTCTGCCGAAACATGTAGAAGTACGAGAGCTGCTGAGGATCTTCTATCTCTCCCCCCCTGTAGAACTGAGTTGTTCAGGCGATCTTTCAGATCTTGCGCGTCCAAGCTATGGAATGACCTTCCGCCTGATATACGGGCTGCTCAATCAAAGAGTAGTTTTAAGGATAAATTTCATAAATATCTCCTGGGGACGTCTGGGATTGAGTCAGTCACGTGACCGCTCTAGTTGTTTTCGTGTCGGACGCACGTTCTTTGCGCAGGCCGTATTCCAATCTGGGGTCTTGTATTGTATTGTTGTTATGATACTATTATGTCACAATAATTTTTTCATATGTAATCTTGTACTCCTTTTGGTGCGCCTGAGGGGATTGTATCCCAGGGCGCTGAATAATAAATGTACGCTTTCTCTCTCTCTCTCTCTCTCTCTCTCTCTCTCTCTCTCTCTGTATGTAAATGAGCTGTTGCCAAGAAGCACTTTTAATTTGATGCAACAGGTGAAGCGCATTGCGAAGGACAAGTCATACAAGTATGTCTGGGTTAGGGACGGCCAGATACATGTTAGGCGTACAGATGGTGAGACGGTGATTAATATTAACTCGAACACTGATCTTGCTAAGCTCGTCTGACTTGTCCAACCTGCGTGCCCCTTATCTTCCATAGGTCGGCATAATTCAATGCGCAATTTTACGTCGTTTCGAATAGCTCAGTTTAATGCGAATTCTCTTCGGGGACATATAGACTTCATCAGGCTGCATTTCAGCACTAGTCGTCACCACATCATTTCTGTTTCCGAAACGTGGCTCAATGCAAGTGTATCAGATGAGCTGGTGGCTCTAGATGATTATTTTTTAATACGTCATGACAGAGTGGGACGAATGGGCGGAGGGGTGGAGTGCTATATACATAAATTGCTCAAAGTCAAAATCTTAGCTACCTCCAGTAATCTTTGTGATAATGCGCCTGAATATCTTCTTATTGAATTACGTTTGCCAAATGATGAATCTGTACTATTTGCGTCCATTTATAGAAGACCTAGAGGTCTCCTCCTGCATGACTTCGTTGAGTCACTAAATAGATACTCGCATCTGTATAAAAATATAACTATTGGAGGGGACTTAAACTGCGATCTATCATCGACCAATTTTGAGGCAAATTACCTGCGTGAGCTTGTATCTAGCTTATCGTTACACATAGTCAGATCCGAACCGACTCATCATACAGCGACCTCAGACTCATGGTTGGACGTTTTGGTCGTAGATGAGCTTGATAAGGTTTCATCATTTACCAAGTCTCAGAGTCCCTTCATTGCCGGCCACGATCTCTTAGAATTGTCTATGTCACTTATAGCTAATCCTAATTCTGACCGCTTTATTTCTCGGCAAAACTACAAACGTATCGATTGTTCTCGGTTCGTTGAACATCTTGAATCTATTGCTGGCGACGTGCGGGCCGAGATTGATGCATTGTCTGACATCGCTGATGTTGACGGATTCTGCGGGGTGCTGTCTCGGAATTTGTTGGCGGCACTAGACACATTCGCTCCCACACGTGTGTTTGTTATCAATAAGCCCCCGGTTCAATGGCTTACGGCGGATTTGGTTGCTCGATTACACACTCGCAATCAGCTATATAAACGCGCTAAACGCTCTAAATGTCTTTTAAGCTATGCTACTTACAGACTTTTCTGTAATCAGCTAAATTCTGACATCAAGCGGGCTAAGAGCGAATTTCATTACAATTCTTTTGCTAAGATTACGAATTCAGCAAAACTGTGGAGAGAACTGGCTCGACTTGGACTTGTCAAGTCGTCTCTTACTTCTCCTCTACACTTTTTCACACCGGATCAGCTCAACCTATACTATGCTTCGGTTTCCAATGCTCATTCTCCATGCTCATCGCTGCTATTGCTTCAGTTAATCGTCCATCTTATCCAGAGTTCGTTTTCTCCTCTATCTCACCTCGATCTGTTTCTAAGCTTATTACTGCTGAATCTATTCACTCTTATGCCTCTGGTTCCGATGGCATTCCGCTTTATGTTCTGCGTATCTCATGGCCCGTTATCTCGACATGCATCACTTCTTTGTTTAATCGATCGCTAGATGCATCTCTGTTTCCGTCTGAGTGGAAGAGAGCATATATTCGCCCACTCTCTAAAATTCGTACACCGCTATCCCCCGTCGGATACAAGACCAATAGCGAATTTGCCGGAACTGTCTAAACTATTAGAGAGGATAGTTGCTTCACAGATTGTTGACTATCTAAATAAACATGACATCTTAAATCCAAGACAGTCTGCATATCGCCCGGGGTATAACACGCAGTCAGCACTTCTACGTATCTGTAATGATATAAAACAGGGGATTGATGAAGGGCTTATCACTATTATGATACTTTTTGATTTTAGCAAAGCATTCGACACCGTTCCTCATTTACTATTGCTTACCAAACTTAAAGAGATCGGTTTCTCAGATGCCGTTCTAAACTGGATTTTCTCTTATCTAACTGGCCGTTCTCAGGCGGTCATAGACGACGCTGGCAATCTTTCCGACTGGATACTCACTTCTTCTGGTGTCCCTCAGGGTTCGGTGCTTGGTCCTCTGCTGTTTTCTTTGTATATTAACGATATATATAAAATTTTACGTTATGTGTTTCATATGATTTTCGCTGATGATATTCAGATTTATCGTTTGTGTTCACCTGCTAATATTCTTCAGGCTCTAGAATTAATCACTAAGGATGCTAATGCTATTTTTGATTATGCTAATATGTACGGACTTAAGCTAAATCCTGCCAAATCTAAGGTCATCATATTTGGCAGTCAAGCATATGTGAATGACATTGATCTTGGCAATATACCACCTATCGTTGTAAACAATACGCCTTTACCATTTATGAGTGAGGTACGGAATTTGGGTGTCATCTTCATGTCCAACTTATCCTGGACGAAGCATATCTCGTTGGTTTCGCAGAAGGTCCATCATGCACTATACAATTTGAAATATAACAAAAACTCTCTTTCCACCAATCTCAGGATTAAGCTCGTTACAACCTTGATTTTGCCGCATATTGATTACTGTTGCCTCGTATACCATGGTTTACCTCGTATACCAAGGAACTAAATACCAAGTTACAGAGACTTGTCAATTGTTGTATTCGGTTTATCTATGACCTTAAGTGTGATGAACATATCACCCCATATAGACGTAGGTTGAAGTGGCTTTCTGTTGAAAACAGACGATACTACTTTCTTGGATGCCAGATTTATCGTATCCTGCATATGAGCTCACCATCTTACCTGCGTGAACTTTTTACCTCCCCTGATCCTACTCTAAGGAAGTCTGACCGGCTCGCTTCATCATCTACTCTAATTTTTCACATTCCTGCTCATAGAACCGTCACTTACAGATATTCTTTTCAGCTTTCTTCCATTTACTTCTGGCATTTTCTTCCTAACTCAGTTACATCAGCTTCGTCTCTCACATCATTTAAGAGCTTACTTCGCATGTTTTTGCTTTCAACTGAATCGGAGTGACGTGTCTTTGTTCCTTCCTTCTTTGGTTTTTGCGTACTTCCTATTTTTGTATTTCTTTGATATTCTGTTTCTTCTAGTATTCTTGTTTACGTTGCGTTATTCTGTTAGATTTAAGTTGCGCTAGTTTTCAGTTGCGTTAGTAGTAAGTTAGTTTTAGTATAATGTACATATTTTTATTTTAAGTTGCGCGCTTACTTAATTTGCGCTGTTATTTTTGATTATGTCTCACTTATCATGCTTTGTAAACTCACATGTGCTAGAGAGAGCATGTATAATTTTGTTATTTGTATTATTTTGTATTTGCCCTTTAGCCTGTGCTTGGGCATAAATAAATCATATCATATCATATCATATCTCTCTCTCTCTCTCTCTCTCTCTCTCTCTCTCTCTCTCTCTCTCGGTGAGTACAAGCGTGCGTGTCCGATCTGTCGTTCCTGCATTGCTTGAGCATATTTTCTTCTGCGAACTGCCTTCGGGCCATTTTTGTTGCAGGCATAGACAGGCTTTTTACTGCTTGTTATAAGCACATATCAAACTTATTCATGCTCGTTACCTTTATGCATCTGTATTCTGGTTAATGAGTCTGCCTATTTCCTAACCTAATTGCGAGCTGTGAGGATCTTTTGCACGTGCGCTCGATCATTTGATCTTTCTACACTTCTACACTTCTGCACTTCTACACTCTGTCACCTGCACTCTGCTGTTGCTTGCGGCGTTCGTCCGCTCTGGCGGGCGATTGGATATTGGTGTTGGTACGCATGAACCGCTGCTATTGGCCGGCTGTGTGGCAGTCTCCGGAGTGCGCGTGCTTGCTGTGCTGGAAGTCCCTGTCACTCGACTTCTTGGTCGCATCTTGTAACCTGGGCCATCTGAATATTGGGCATGGAATCGCGAACGTGTGTCAGGTGCAAGAAGTTGATTGCCAACCTAGTACTCGAGTGCACGGTGTGCAAGAGGGTGTTCCATCCCGGCTGCATCAGGCCTTACGCTGCAACCAAATATGCAGATACTTGCTGCAAATCTTTATCGGCATCACTTGACACCCCTCTTTCACCGGCCGTCGACGTGGGTGCGCACACCTTTGATTTCTCGGGTGGACCATCATGCTCTCAGGTGCAGACTCAATCTCAGGAGCACGCCACAATCCATGTCATGTTTCAGAGACTGTGCGAGAAGTTGAGTGAGTCCGATGCCAAGCTCTCAGCTTTTGTTGACGAGCAGCGACGTGTGAATCGCGAGATCAATGAAAAATTGAACAATCTCAGTCTCATCGCGGACACTGTCGCTCAGAATACTCAGCGCATTGACAAGCTTGAGCAAGAAAGCGCTGCTCTGGCGCGTGATGTCCAGGCTCTAAAGGCCTCTCAGCTTGTCCCGCGTGCCTGCGAGAAGACTGAGAAGGTATCGTCTGCTGCGTCGCGTGTCCCTCGAGCGTCGGATCTCATAATCTCTGGAATCCCATCTTCTTTCACCGAGTCATCCTGCGAGCTTGTCGCGAATGTTTTTCGTGCGCTGGGAATTCCTCAGCTGACTTCCGACGTTCTTGAGACTCGTGATGTTGCGGCGCGTAACGCGTCATCGGATCGTGATGTTGCGTCTGCGTCCGCCCCTGCCGTCGATCGGCCTGATGTTGTGGATCGGTGTAAATCGGTCATAGTTGCGCTCAAGTCGCGTGAGATTCGTGACCATATTATCAAAATTATGCGCGGCAGGCGCCGACTGGCTATCAGTGACGCTTTCGCGACTAGCATTCCTGGCAACATTTACGTCAACGAATTGCTCCCGATTCGCACTTATAAGCTGTTACGCCAGGCGCGAGTCAGGGCGAGGCAGCTGTCGTTCAGGCACGTGTGGAGTAGCGACGGGCGAGTTTTCGTCCGTAAGGACCGTGGCCAGTCACTGATTTCTATAGCCTCTGAGGCTGATCTCGATAGGCTCCAGTGACTTTCGACGGCAGCTGTGGTTCCTCCTGCTTCGCGCAGTCGTCTCCGCATTGCGTGCTTCAATGCCTGCTCCCTTCCTGCCCATATCGAGTCAATCCGAGCTCTCTTAACGTCGAAATTTTTTCACATTATCTCGATTTCTGAAACCTGGCTTCACTCTCATATTTCTGACGACTTAGTTCGTATCCCAGGTTATTATCTGCTACGAGCGGATAGAGAAGGCAGGGAGGGAGGGGGTGTTGCTTGCTATATTCATGACTCGCTGCGTGCTCGTGTTCTGGCGTCGTCGCCTCCGTCCTTCTCTAATGAACCCGAATTTCTTGTTCTCGACGTTCGTGGCGATGCTTGCGAGCCTCTCCTTTTCACCTCGATGTATCGTAGACCGAGAGGAAAAAATTTCAGTAAGTATGTAGACGCTCTTACTTCCGCTATGCATAATTAATTGTATTCTTTAGTTTTTAAGTTTGAGTGTCTGCTTATTTCCGTCTTGTTTTATTAGTTGTACTTTTTAGTTTTTAAGCAACTTTCTTCATAATTTTACTTTCATGTTCATCTTTGTATTTTCATTTTTAGTTCTAGTATTATGTTACACATTTACTTTTACTTTTGTATTCACTGTTTGCCTAAAGTCCAGACTATGGCATAAAAGAAAGCAATTAATCAAGCAATCAATCAAGCAATCAATCTCTCTCTCTCTCTCTCTCTCTCTCTCTCTCTCTAAAATGCTGTAAATTGAAAAATACTACTTTCAATTAAACCGATTTCCAAAAAAATACCGGTTTCCAAAAAAATCGGTAACGAAAAATTATATAACCTCTTTTAAGCTAGCAGGACCAAATGGGCAGAATCAAACCGGACCTATCGGAATATTTAGTATTTTTTTGTATTAATTTGTACCACTAGTAACAATTTTGTACCTCGTGCCGTTTCGGAGAAAATCGTGTCGCTGCTACCTTAGAATTAAGCTAGAAAGACCACAAAAAAAAATAAAAAAAGGATTTTTAATACAAAAATTTAAAGGACTAAATTTGTACTAATTTGTACCATACAAATAAACTTAATATATTTATCCCTTCTGCTAACAAACAGCCCCTAATAGAACTCAGTCCTCTTAGTCTCAAGAGTAAAGTACTCTTTCTAATCAGCAGAATCAATCGCTAGTTGTAGACTCGATTCAGGATAATTTGTACCGCAAAAATATAAAGTTTCAGATTTTGTACCCCAGCCGTTTGATAAAAAACTACCCCCGATACCTAACAGTCTTGAGAGTAAAGTACTCTTTCTCATCAGCAGAATCAATCGCTAGTTGTAGACTCGATTCAGGATAATTTGTACCGCAAAAGTATAAAGTTTCAGATTTTGTACCCCAGCCGTTTGATAAAAAACTACCCCCGATACCTAACAGTCTCAAGAGTAGAGTACTCTTTTTTATCAGCAGAATTAATCACTACTCGTAGAATCGATTCAGGATAATTTGTACCGCAAAAATATAAAGTTTCAGATTTTGTATCCCAGCCATTTGATAAAAAACTACCCCCGATACCTAACAGTCTCAAGAGTAAAGTACTCTTTTTTATCAGCAGAATCAATCACTACTTGTAGAATCGATTCAGGATAATTTATACCGCTAAAATATAAAGTTTCAGATTTTTTACCCCAGCCGTTTGTCGGAAAATTATCCTCGATTCTTAACAGTCTCAAGAGTATAGTACCTTTGGTCGCGAACAAAATCAATCGCTATTTGCGTATTGTCAACTGTACAACGATATGAGGTTTTCCGTTTCATGCACATATACGCGCACACACTCGTATACATGCAAATACGTACAGTTTACTTCGATATCTTTTTATATGTTGAATCGTAACAAAAATCAGATTTTAATTTATTATTAAATAATTTAAAAAAAAAACGGCACCGGTACAAAATAACTATATATTTTATATTTCAATGGTATAAATTATTTCGCATCCAGTACGCAAATAACGATTGATTTTGTTTGCAACCAAAGGTATTAAACTCTTGAGACTGTTAGGAATCGAAGATAGTTTTCCAACAAACGGCTGGGGTACAAAATCTGAAACTTTATATTTTAGCGGTATAAATTATCCTGAATCGATTTTACAAGTAGTGATTGATTCTGCTGATAAGAAAGAGTACTTTACTCTTGAGACTGTTAGAGATCAAGGGTAGTTTTTTATCAAACGGCTGGGGTACAAAATTTGAAACTTTATATTTTTGCGGTACAAATTATCCTGAATCGAGTCTACAACTAGCGATTGATTCTGCTGCTGAGAAAGAGTACTTTACTCTTGAGACTGTTAGGTATCGGGGGTAGTTTTTTATCAAACGGCTGGGGTACAAAATCTGAAACTTTATATTTTTGCGGTACAAATTATACTGAATAGAGTCTACAAGTAGCGATTGACTCTGCTGATTAGAAAGACTACTTTACTCTTGAGATTAAGAGGACTGAGTTCTATTAAAGGCTGTTTGAAGCAGAAGGGATGAATATATTAAGTTTATTTGTATGGTACAAATTAGTACAAATTCAGTCCTTCAAATTTCTGTATTTAAAATTCTTTTTTTTTCTTGTGGTCTTTCTAGCTTAATTCTAAGGTAGCAGCGGCACGATTTTCTCCGAAACGGCACGAGGTACAAAATTGTTACTAGTGGTACAAATTAGTACAAAAAAAGTACTAAATATTCCGATAGGTCCGGTTTGATTCTGCCCATTTGGTCCTGCTAGCTTAAATGAGGTAATTATATACTTTATAATATACTTTATTATATACTTTATTTTTTATTACTAATTTCATTATTTTTACAGCATTTCGTTGAAGCGTCGCGCGGTTCGTATACTCAGTAGACGATACGCGTTGACGGCTACGGGATACAAATTTCTTGAAGTTGGCGTTAACGTGGGTCCACCGAGTTACGTGGAGATCGCCGTAGGAGATCATCGAGGAACGGAATTGATACTGTCCCTCGAAACGTGGAAGGGATTCTACGAACAACGACGGAACATTCTGAATTTTTTTCGACCCTCTAAAGATACGTGTGATTTTATAAACGTTGGACCGCTAATATTGAGAATTGGTATACGATTAACGGTGTCAAACTCGTACGTCTCGAGTCTTTAAACGTACGCTTAACGATGATCGAATCGACGTTACACCGTATGCTCGATCTTGATCTGTGCATCGACGCGATGTTTCATTGATTGAACAGAATTGTCGAAACGGTCGATGTCAAGTTCACGCAATTCTCCAAAATCGCGTCCACTGTAACGAATCCTACGCAAGTATTGAATGTAATACGCGATAACGATGCCTTCAATAAACATCAGCTCATCGATTGTGAGCTAGCAGCTTTATTTTTTAGTGCGCTACCGTAGTAAGTAAAAACAAAAAATATGTAAAAAAAGAAGAATAAAAAAATGTATTTTTTTCAATATAAATCATGACTTAATTTCTTCACACGCATTTTCATTCGAACAGTACATGCGACGTTCGACTCGAACCACTCGAGCCGCTTGGATATATCGTAAACTATGAAGCCATGCTCCGGCGACGCTCGCCTATGTGGTGTCGATGCTCCAACGAATCCTTTCTTGTTATTGTAACGCTAGATATATTTTATCTTAGTTACTTCTCTGGTTCAATCCTCTGCAGTCAGTTATGTCAGTCAGTCAGTCAGTAGTGTCAAAACGTTTGCAAGTAAAGCACAGAGCACTGTGTAAGAATAAGAAATGGACCGAGAAGAAATGGAAGAAGAAATGGAAGAAGAAATGGAAGAAGAAATGGAACGAAGATATAGAATCAAAGACTGCATAGAAATTGTTTACCCCGCAGTAGGAGTATGTATACTTAATACCGTTGCGTGCGTGTCGCCCGGTATGCTTTTCGAACTCCAAGCTGAAGCGTGCAGCGAGCAGTCTTTTAATAAACAATCGTCGTTATTTTCGTGAGTGCGCGAGTGTGAATAAGTGTCTGAGAGAGTCACGAACTAACTGTCGGCTTGGGTGTAACATTTTTGAAAAAACATACCGGGGCGGCATGCACGCAACAATACATAATTGTATATTATATATATTTTTTTTAAATTAATTATTCTGTTAACGCGTTACAGTGGATATGGGTCGATAACGTGCCGGTGCACGAGATCCCACTTTTTCATATGGTGAGGGTTCGGATCCCTCACAGACAGGTGTGTTTAATATTTTTTTTACAAATTTTAAATTTAAAAAAATTAAAAAAAAATTTTTTTTTAAATTTTTTGTATAATTTGTTTTTAGCCAAATGTTATATATTTCAACGAAATCCGCATTGGTGGATTTATCAATATACATACCCAGCGTTTGGTACGCTGGTTCAGACAAGTAGATGTTGAGCATAATAACGAAATCTGGGACGTGTCGGGAAACGAAGACATTTATGGATTTCGACGACTGTTCAAAATTGAACACGAGTTCGAGAGAGAAGAAGAAGAAATGTGGTAATTTTTTAAAATTTAAAATTTTATAAATAAATATTTTTATGCTTAATTCCATATATGTTCGCGAAATCGCTGATTAATCCCGACGATGGAAGCGGGATGAGAAGGACGCGCGTGGAAGGTGTTCACTAATTATTCACTTTATTTCTTGTGTAACTCAGACCACAGTCTGAGCCGTCTTTAATATGAGAAGAGATATATACAGTCTGACCTGAGGGTGGTGGGCAGTCTTTCGGATTTTACTAAGCATAAGAAGTCCTTGTATAAGAAGTCTTTGTGTATCGTTCGTGAGTGGGCGAGGCAGTTATATTAATTGCCGTCCTCTTCGATGAATCGCCCGTGAGCTTTGGGACACGTGGCGGTCGGCACTCGCACACATGTGAGCCTGAGTCGTCGTGTTAATGTATCCTGAGTAGAGCTGGATGTGTGGTCGCTTTACATGTTAATGCAGTATCTCAGCAGCTGTAATCACTGCGGTGGGCACTTCAATGTGTATAGTCACAAACAAGATGCACAGAGCACACATCGTGCGTCTGATCACTGCGCGGCCATTTGCACAATTGCCTCGATCGTGAGGAAGACGTTGGCGATAAGCGCGCCCGTGCGGGCGCAAACTACCGCGGTGATGCGGAGTCGATATCCGATCGATGCTGCCATCTGATCGGGCGGCGCAACGGTAACGGAATCTCGAACATTCCGCCCGCCATCAGCAACCTTGTTGATGATTCCTTACTCCTGATCCTTCATGCGGTTGAAATGAGCAATATGGCAAGCTTGGCACTAGGCCGAGTGAGTGTCGTGGTGGCGGTCTTCAGGGTAACCACCCTGGTGAGTCCATCCTTGCCGGGGTGCAACGCTGTTACTCTGGCAAGTGGCCATTTGCACGGTGGAGAGCGTTCGTCGGTGAGCAGCACGATGGACCCCACCTTGACATTGTTGTTGGGATGATGCCACTTGGATATCGCCTGCTGGCGTTGCAGGTAATGAGCCGACCATTGTGCCCAAAAATGTTGAACACGCTGCTGGATGAGCTGCCATCGAGATAGTCGTGAGGTTTCTAGGTCAATCAGAGATGGCTCGGGTATGGTAGTGATCGGACCTCCAATGAGGAAATGACCTGGTGTGAGCGCAGAGACGTCTTCAGGGTCGTCACTCAGCGGTTCTAAAGGCCGTGAGTTGAGAATGGCCTCGATTTGCGTAAGCAACGTTGTGAGTTCTTCCGTCGTGAGTAGAGTTTCCCCGATAGTCCGTCTCAAATGAAACTTGACGGATTTCACCACCGCCTCCTACTTGCCCCCCATGTGTGGAGCGCCTGGTGGGTTGAACTCCCATCTGGTGCAATCACGTTGTAGAATTTGAGCGATTCGTTGATGTTCTTGGGAACTCTGGATGAACATTTTCTTGAGCTCGGCGTCTGCTCTAATGAATGTTGTCCCGCAGTCCAAGTATATGGTCTGAGCAATTCCCCTTCTCGCTGAAAATCTTCGGAAGGCTGCGATGAATCCTTCTGATGAGTAGTCACTGACTACTTCGAGGTGAATTGCGGAGGTGGAGAAGCAGACGAACACACAGATCCATCTCTTGGGTGTCTTCGCACCTCGTCCTTTCCAAGGTTTTGATGGTGAACGATCCGGCATAGTCAACTCCTGTGGGAGTGAACGGACGTGACGGCGTAACTCGAGAGAGAGGTAGTTGGCCCATCAGTTGATGAGCACGGATCCCCCCCTGCCGAGCACACACGACACGACGCAAAATATGAGACTTCACCGGAGCCCGTCCGCCGATGATCCAGTAACTTTGCCTGACATGAGCCAATGTCAGCTGTGTTCCTCTATGCAGGGTACGCAGATGGGCGTGTGAAATGATCAAGGTTGAGAGCCGGGAGTGGCGGGGCAAAATCGCCTGATGTTTGCTGTCTTGAGCTAGTGCTGAGTGGTTGAGGCGGCCGCCAACTCGGATGATCCCTTGAGGGTCTATATACGCAGTCAATCGACTGAATGCGTGAGCGGTTGGAAGTCTTGAGTTGGCCGTGAGCATCTTGATCTCGTGCGTAAAGTATGCCGCTTGAGTAGCCTTAATCCAGAACAATCTGGCCTTCTCCAAAGCTGAGTGTAAGTCCAGTGGCGTGCGTCGGCACCTTCCCAGAAGCGATATAAATCTGAAACAAAGAGCTGTTATTTTCAATAACTTGTTGAGAGTTGAGTACCTGTATATCAGGTCCCAGTGATAGCCCGGTTGAGAGGCGGCCGCATGTAGCGCAGTGCCTGGGCGAGCCTCGAGTGCACTCAACTCGTCCGAAAGCGCGGGTTGTGATGGCCATGCTTCAGGGGTGAGTATCCACGGTGGTCCCGTCCACCATAATGAGTGGCTTTGGAGTTGAGCAGTATTTAATCCTCGTGATGCGCAGTCGGCTGGGTTGGACGTACCTGGTACAGTCGTTCACGGAAAGGTTGCAACACTTTTTTTTTGATGATTTTTGGAACGCGCAGAAATTTTGAGATCGCGATCCACCATCTCTGTATGCACGTAGTAAACAGTTATGATAGCTGTCAAAGTAAACTATACAAGGTGAGTTTACGAAATGTATCTTGTGCGTCGCGGAAAATCTTAAGATATCAACTGGATACTAATATCGGCGTTAGTATAAAAGAATAAGAATAAATAGACAATTTTATTTTATAAATTAATTTTTATTTTATATTAATTTTAATTACATAAATAATTACGAAATTAATAACATTAAAATTAATTAATAACATATTAATTTTAATACATAATATTAATACATAATTAATATAACAGTAAAATTAACCGGTGTCTGAATTAATGTTCGGCAAGCAGAGGACATCAGTCGATCGAAGAAGCTACCGTGGAAGACGTGGATGCTGAGACCGCGAAGCCACATCACCGCTTCAAAGCCAATCTTTTTCGTCAAATAACGATGAAGTAATCTTTCTAAAAAATTACAATTATAAAAATTAATTACTTGCAAATTCAGTTTTAGTATAAAATCATCATTTTATTATAATTATATTAAGTTGAGAAGATAGATTTACTTACATAAAATTGCCAGATCGCTGATTACTATTGTCTGTTGAGTAAGAACAGATCAATCGCAATCTGTTGTCCGCTGCAATCCAGAGCGAATCTCTTGTAGAAATTCGTTGTGGGATTAAGATGTGCACGTCTTTGTTCACTCTAGTACTGGGATCTTCTCTCGGCTGCAGGGCCCCTGGACCGCCATTAGGCAGGCATGTTTGGAAAACGGCGATACGTCCTCGGGTGCTGGAGAGGAGTTTGTGAGCAGCTTGAAAACTGGCACCAACCCGGGCGTTGTTATTATCAAAAGTGCCACAGAACTTGATGGGCAGCTAGGCGAGAAGGTCACGGAATCGGCAGGCCCAAAGATATTTCGAATGACTTTTGCCTTGTGCCATGTCTATTCAAGATTTTCATTCCTTCATTTGTTCATTCATTTACGAGAGTTGTTCACGTTACAATCATTCAATGTCAAACATTATTCATTTATTCATACATTATCTTGGTGAAAAAACTTTTCATATTTTCTCAGAAATTTTACAAGAATTGGGACTTGTAAAAAATTCTAAAAAAGTATATAATATTTCTCAGATACTTTCAGAAATAATTGAAGATTTTTAGAATATTTCAATATCCGTATATATGAAAATTTCTGACAAATTGCACAGATTTTTTCATATTCATTCAGATTTCTGCAAGGATATATTAGCGAAAAATATTTTATTCTTATTTCGTCTGAGATGTTTAATTCGTATAAAAAATCTGAAAATTTCTGAGTATTCTAAAAAAAATCTAAAAATTTTTATAGAAATTCTGATTAATAATGTGAAAAATTCTGATATTTTATTATAAATAATTAATATAATTATTATAATAATTAATAAAATTATTATAATAATTATATTAATATGTTATGTTATATGTCACATTAATTTTTAATGTTACACATGTGTTAAAAATAAAAATTAATTTATAAAATAAAATTGTCTATTTATTCTTATTCTTTTATACTAACGCCGATATTAGTATCCAGTTGATATCTTAAGATTTTCCGCGACGCACAAGATACATTTCGTAAACTCACCTTGTATAGTTTACTTTGACAGCTATCATAACTGTTTACTACGTGCATACAGAGATAATTGATTGCAATCAAAATTTTTGCGCGTTTTAAAAATTATAAAAAAAAGTGTTGCAACTTTTCTGTAAACGATTGTACGTATTTTCAATGTGCGTTCGCAGTGAGCTCTTGTATTTGAGACACTCGATTTTTCACAAAATCCTTCCAGCGCGATGCATGAGATTTGATCCACGTGAGTGTCACAACAGAGTCCGTCCACAGGTGAGTTGCTGTGACGTTCAACTTCAAGGTGGCTTGAACGTATTGCATGAGTCTTGAGAGCAGCGGTGCTGCGGTGAGTTCAAGTCTCGGGATGGTGAGCTGCTTGAGCGGTGCTACCTTGGTTTTGGAGCACACCAATGAAATCGTGGCGCCATTAGAGCCGTGGACGGTGATAAATACGACTGCAGCCATTGCCAGTTGAGAAGCATCAGAAAAGCCGTGAAATTCCACTGACGAGAGGCCTTATGTGGTTTGAGAGGTGCTACCTTGGTTGTACCACCGAGGTATTGAGAGCTGGCCAGCTTGTGAGTTCTTTTCTGATAATGAGCCACCGTGATGAGAGCTGGGATGGCAGTGGTTCATCCCATTGGAGCTTCATGTAGTCAAAGCTCCTGCAAGAGCATCTTCGCCTTGATCACCACTGGTGATACAAAGCCCAGTGGATCGAGTTTCTGAGCCACTTCAGACCAAGCGAGGCGTTTGGTGAGATGATCGGTGTGCAACGAGATCCTTGTTGAGAGTGTGAATGAATCTTCTTCAATCGTCAATGTAGTTTGTGAGTCCTGGTCCTTTTCTGCTTGAACCGCAGTGAGTACGTCTTGATAAGTCGCGTGCCACCTTGCTAATGGGACGCCGCCCGCCATGCACAAGTCCGTTGAGCAGTGTTGAATTCTATTACTTGCTGAAAGGTGTTGTCGCCTCCAGAATTGTCATCAACATATCGATCGTTGTTAGGTGATATGGCACTTCATTGAGTTGCTCATCTATCCAGCGAGTCCGTTGTAAATCTTAGTCATCTTCGTGCACGTTGATCTGCCTATACTCCTTGGTGATGTCGGTGGCAACTAAATGCCGAAATTGTCGGATCCAGAGCAAAACGTCACATCGGTGACGTCTAAATGCAACTTGGCTCCCGTGTGCATGATATCATTAAGGGAGCGGCCAGATGTAGATGCGCTTGAGCCATTGGATACCACACGTACATTCGTGGTTGCGCTGTCTGGTTTAGGCATTACGTGATGTGGCAAATAATAGTGCGTGTGCTGACTGGAAGCGGGTGAAGCCTTCTTCATGTAATTGAGATCTCGATATTCTGTCATGAATTGGTGATACAGACGTCGATAGTTGTCATCTCGTGAGAATCTTCTTTGTAAGCTTTTCAACCATCGATTCGCGGTGAGATACGAGTCGCCGAGTGTATCAGGTGATGATTTTAGGGGTAGTCGAACTGTGTATCGACCTGTTGAATCCCGTGAGACAGTACTCTTGAAATGTTCTTCACATTTTGTTCGTTAGGAGTAAGATCAAGATTGTTGCTCGCAGGCACTTCTTCTTGTGTCCAAAATCTCGGCAGTAACTCGTCGAGAGCATCTTCCCTCTCCTGAACCGATGCATCATGCACTGTAGCAGATGCCGATGATGATGTGTCGACAGGTCCGAGAACGAGCCATCCGAAAATTGAGAGCTGCGCAATTGGCATCAGTGTATCTTGTTTGATGATGGTGGGCTTGATGATCTGCCCATATGAGTCAGCTCCAATGATAATATCCACTGGCCGTGGTGTTAGAAAATCTGGATCAGCCAAGGTCAACTTGGTGAGATACGGCCATTCCTGTGGTGCAGCGTTGAAAGATGGCAGGATGTTCGTTAACGTCTGCAGAATGTGAATAATGACGTCTGATCTTGAGTGAAGTGGGGGGAGCTTAAGCAATGCAACTTCCTCGTTTCTCGCGTTTGCGTCGCCTTTCCGCCACCAATTCCAGTGATGAGAATGACGTAATGATGACGGGTGATGTTGAGCTGGCGAACGAGAGATTCTGAAACAAAGGCAAGTTCTGAACCTGAATCAATGAAAGGCCATACGCATTGAGTATGAACAGATGAACTGATCTGAGCCAGGGCCGTAGCTAGTAATGTTGAGTGCAATGAGCGGCTAATGATGAGTGAGCGACGATTGCACCATCTTCCTATTGAGCTGACGCAGCTGAGCTGGTGATAGGCTTCGATGATGAGTCGGTCTGATGTGCCTCATGCAGCATCGTATGATGTCGGTGGGCGCACTTCTTGCACCTACGTGAGTTCTGGCATGAGCGGACGTTGTGACGGCCGAGGCATTTGACCCAAAGCCTCCGTAGTATGACTAATTTTTGTCGATCGTCGGTTGAAAGATCCCTAAATTACGTGCATATCACAATGAAGTGAATGCCGTTGCAGCAATCGCACGGGTAGATTAGATGCTGCCGTGCGGGCCGGTTGAGCTGCCACATGCTGAGCTGTCAACGTGCGCTTTGCTGTTGAATGAGCGCCGACGGCTATGAAGCTTCAAGATATGCATGCTCCTTGAGAAACGCCTTGTTCGCTTCTTCGAGATGCATTGAGATTTGGATGACCTCCTCTAACGGCATGTCCTCTGCACAAGTTGGCAGCGTGTCGCCAATATCCCGCACCGCCGCCAGTCGGTTCAGTTAGGATGAGCTCCGTGGGCAAGCGCACGGGTGAAACCTGGCGTTCCGATGTGCAAGCCGGTGGTATCTCGAGCTGTGGCATCATGGTGTCCGTACCGCCCGTACCCGCCTTTGCGGGTTCCGTCATGTTGAGCCGTCCCTGAGCTGCGCACGATGAGAAACCTGACAAATGTCGAGACACGTATGAGAAACACTGCATGAGGCGAGAACGTTCGAGAGACGCGTTAGGACAACACTACGCGAATCGAGAAACTACAATGTCATGTATTGAGCACGTGAACAAGTCTACTTTCACTCGCGGGAACGCGTGAGCATGTTGTCGTAACACTTGCAAGCGCGCGTGAGAATGGCTGTACTTCACTCGCGGAAGCGCGCGATAATGTCCACGTGGCATGTCGTGGAAGGCATGCCCTGTAAATATGAGATGTGTCCGAGCTACACTTTAAGTTCCACGCATCCGGCTCGAAGGACCAAATGTTCGCGAAATCGCTGATTAATCCCGACGATGAAAGCGGGATGAGAAGGACGCGCGTGGAAGGTGTTCACTAATTATTCACTTTATTTCTTGTGTAACTCAGACCACAGTCTGAGCCGTCTTTAATATGAGAAGAGATATATACAGTCTGACCTAAGGGTGGTGGGCAGTCTTTCGGATTTTACTAAGCATAAGAAGTCCTTGTATAAGAAGTCTTTGTGTATCGTTCGTGAGTGGACGAGGCAGTTATATTAATTGTCGTCCTCTTCGATGAATCGCCCGTGAGCTTTGGGACACGTGGCGGTCGGCACTCGCGCACATGTGAGCCTGAGTCGTCGTGTTGATGTATCCTGAGTAGAGCTGGATGTGTGGTCGCTTTACATGTTAATGCAGTATCTCAGCAGCTGTAATCACTGCGGTGGGCACTTCAATGTGTATAGTCACAATCAAGATGCACAGAGCACACATCGTGCATCTGATCACTGCGCGGCCATTTGTACAATTGCCTCGATCGTGAGGAAGACGTTGGCGATGAGCGCGCCCGTGCGGGCGCGAACTACCGCGGTGATGCGGAGTCGATATCCGATCGATGCTGCCATCTGATCGGGCGGCGCAACGGTAACGGAATCTCGAACAATATATATATATCATTTATTATTTATTTTTCCGCTTCCTCTTCACTATTATTAAGTATATTTCATAATAATAATATTTTAAATAATAATTAAAGTTAAATCCGCGCGAGGAAAAGAGAACGCCAACGAACGTCGACGCTCGCCTTTATCATCGTTGTATAAACTATTATATCTCTTCTCTCTGGGCGACTTTTTACCCGCCTCCCATAACCGCCGTTGAATTTAGTTTCATTGTGGTTGCGAGCAGTAACAGACGCGTGTCAAGACAAAGGGGGGGACGGGAGCAAGAGAGACAGCGGCTCTTCCTAGAAAAAACATGAAGAGGACTCCGCAACGGTTAAATCGTCATCGGTGACAAATTTTATCAATTGTTTACCTCGGCTATTTTATCTTCAAACCGTCGTCGGACCATCGACGCTCGCTTTTGTAGTGAGACGCCGTAACCGAATGGCGGCTCGCATGTTCTAGAAGGGTGAGATCATTGCAGAGTCAAGTGTCTAACTCGCTGTTTTGTTTATAATCGCCGATTAAATTCCAGCAGCCGAATGGCGCCTTTGTAATACCCCCGCGCCAATAAAGTGACGACCCCCCCCGCGGACCACCCTCGGCGTAGAACGCGGACACCTACCCCCCCCCCTCGGCGGTACCCCTTGTCAATACGATATGTTTATTAATATTTAATAAACATGTCCCAACACGCTCGCCGACCCTTCCCCCGCTCCCCCTCACCAACGAGTCGTCCCCCCTCCCCGCTCGCCCTCGCCCTCGAGTCCCTCACGCCCCGCTCCCCCCTCGGAGCTCCCGGGGTAGATCTGTCAAAACATCTCCTACCATGGTGGAATTAATAATTTAACAGTTTCAGATAACAACAATCTCATTTTTTTGCGGAATTTTCTTAAACTTTAAATTAACGGATTTAAAATATTGTCAAACAAAATAAATGTAATATAAAAAGACATGTACAGACGTTTCGACCGTTACTTAGATCATCTCTTCAGTGTAAAATAAACAATAAATAAATAAAATAAATTGTTATTTTATCTAGTCTGTTTTACTTATTTTTATTTATTTATTGTTTATTTTACACTGACCTAAGTAAAGGTCGAAACATCTGTATATATTTTTATATTACAATGATCAGCATCAAAATCCAGCTCGGCTCATCAGCTCTATTTTTATTTTGTTTGATTTGAAATCTACTGAGCTTTTACATTATCGTTATTGTTATTATTTAAAATATTATATTTAAAAAATAAAATTTATAATAAAAATATTTTTTTATTATTAATATCAATAAACAATATTTTAAAAATGTATTATTCAATAAATATGTTATTGAAACATTATTCTATATTATTGTTATGAAAAACAATAATTTATGACAGTAAAAGTTTAAAAAATACACAGTAGAATATGCGCGGTTTGAAGTGCATTTATGCATCATCGTACAAAAACTATCACAGGAGCCAAACAGGCAGCTATCGGCAGTTAATTTTTTTATTTTGAAAAAATGTTTAATAAAAAATTTAAAGTTGGTTAGACAGCAGGATCTGACAAAATTTTTAACTTATTAATTATTATGTCACAATTTTCTGGAGCGCGTTCATGAAAATTATGACTAACTTGATTATTAATTTATTGTTTAAAATATTGTTCATATATATTTTGAGTAACATATTAAAATTGTACTTACTTTCAGAAGAAGAATCCATTTTGACAAATTAATATACATAAACTAAAAAAAATTCTGTGCGCGTTTAAATAACCCTTTGTTTTTGTATGTCGTGAGAGCTAAATGCGACGCGCTCGACGCTCACTTTGGAAATGAATGTCAATGGCATATACGACCATCTGCGCTCTAATAACTGGTGTAAAAATATGGTAGGGGTATCACTACAACTATTAGCGAAACGAAATAACGTATTGCCGATTCTACCGTTGTTGGAAGTTCTCGGTTCTCTGGCCGGCGGAGCGGCCGGAATTACAACGGCGGTGAACGCTGGTAAAGCCGCGCGGCGTCAGCTGGAAGAGACGCAACGTCACAATCGCGCCATGGAAGGTCGCGGACTTTATCTCACTCCGTACAAATATAGACAAGGACCGTATCTCGGCCCGCACAAACGCGGGCAAGGAGTAGCGTTGAAGATTAAAAAAAAAAAAACATCAAAGAAGTCGTTAAATATGCTCACGGGTGTTACGACTAACGTACAATTGAGTCGACTGGCAAGGCGAATGCGCGTACCGTTCTTCAGAGGTGTTTTCATGCGTGATTCGTTACCAGCGATGGCTACGTCGAAACGAGAGCGGTATCGTGAATTTGGACGATGCAGCCGGTCCCGGTACTCATTGAGTAGCGTACGCCAAGAGAGGAAATCGAGTCGTATATTTCGACAGTTTCGGCAATCTTCGACCGCCGAAAAAACTGTGCAATATTTTGGATCGAGCGTGACGAAAATTGAGTACAATCGCACGTCTTATCAGCGATACGATCCAGAGCATCTGTGGACAATTGTGCTTGCAATTTCTCCGGACGATCGACATCGATCGGCGCTAATTTAAAACCTGACGACGCGCCGTGCGGAGACTCAGTGTTCGTCGAACAGCTTCCGCCGACATGTCTATAACGTTCACGCTGATCGGGAAGACCAGCATCCTCGCGGAGCACTATTTTCCCACCGTGGATCTGAGCGACGGTGACTACGAGCTCGGTCTAACGTGTTTCGAGACTTATCACACGATTCCGAACGTGAATTCTTCGAATGATAAATTTTATTTCGGCGAGGATAACACGGAAATTACGATTCCCGAGGGATCGTACGAGATACGGGCCATACACGAGTTTTTGAAACGTAAAATATCACGGAAACGTCTGCTACGCGTGGTTCGTTCCAACGACGATTGCGTACGTCGGTCGCGGATATCGCGCGAGAGAAGACCGTTCGCGCGAATGGCTACGAAGACGAGGCCGCGAAATACCCGATAGTGCTCCACGCAAATTACAATACGATGAAGAGCTAGATCAAGTGCGCTTTCAGAGTGAATTTTAACAAACCGAACAACGTCGAATCGCTGCTGGGATTCTCGTCGACGCGTATATTGCAGCCGGGACAGTGGTACGAATCGGACGCACCGATTAATATTATCAACGTAAACATTATCCGCGTGGAGTGTAACGTGACCGCGGGTGCGTACAGCAACGGCAAACGCGTTCATACGATACACGAATTTTCACCGAGCATACCACCGGGATATATTGTATCGGAAACGCCGGCGCAGATCGTTTACCTGCCGATCATCGCGCGGAGCGTTACGAATCTAACGATACGCTTCGTTAATCAAGACGGACGATTGCTCGATTTTCGAGGAGAAGATATCACCGTCAGATTGCACGTACGACGGCGAAAGCGATAACGCATCAGTGTATGCGTGTGTGTGAGGTGTGAGTGTTGTACTCGCGACATATGAGATGCTAGTGTTGAACAACTCGGAGCACGCGACAGATAACAGTAATATCTTTACGGCTGCGCCGATCGACGATATCGTCAAGTCGACATTCGGTGACGTTAAACAAGAGACGAGAAACGCGTCGAACGTTAAGTTTTAACAATACCTGAGATTTGCGGTGCGAAACATCTGAACGATGACTGAAATTCTCAACATCGGAGGCGAGCCGGTCTTTGACGATTGCATCGTCAAGGTCGAGACTCACACGTGCAACCCGTACGCCAACACAACGTTTGACTATAGTGACGAGATACGAATACCCATACAACAGCAGGATCTGTATACGTTGCCGTGCGAAAGTTTTCTCTACGTCAAAGGAATATTGACGGTAACCAGAGCAGCCGGTCAAGACAATAACGTGGTAATGGGTACTAATTGCGTCGCGTTCATGTTCGACGAGATTCGATACGAGCTCGACGGTATTGAAATTGATCGTTGCAGAAACATAGGAATAACCAGCACGCTTAAGACCTACGTTACGGTATCGTCCGACAGAAAATGTGATCCTACGAAACGCGGGCTGAGATCCACAGAATAACCCGAACGGATATTTCTGCGTACTGCTCAACTTGTTACTGAGATTTTGCGAGGATTACAAACGCGTGGTGATCAACGCTCGTCACGAATTGATCTTGATACAATCGCGCAACGACAACAATTCCCTGGTGGGAAGTCTCGCGTTGGAGCCTACTATCAGAATACTCAAGATACAATGGCGAATGCCTCACGTGGTATTGAACAAGATCAACAAGCTGTCGATGCTGCGCGCCTTGGAAGACGGACCATATCTAAGTATGGATTTTCGTTCGTGGGATCTGTACGAGTTTCCCCTGTTGCAGAATACGACCAAGCACTCGTGGGCCATTAAGACCGCGACTCAACTCGAGAAACCGCGATACGTCGCCTTCGCTCTGCAGACGGGTCGGAAGAACGTCATGTCAGCCGACACAAGCCGATTCGACAACTGCAACTTGACCAGCATAAAACTCTATCTAAACTCGGAAGTTTATCCGTACGACGACTTGAATTTGAACTTTGATAAACACAGATGGGCGATTCGGTACAATATGTACGCGCGTTTCTGCAAGAGCTACTACAGATACGAATATCTTGAGCCGAGTTTCACCGTTTCGACTTTTCTACGTAACGGCCCGTTTGTGATCATCGATTGCTCTTGCCAAAACGAATCCGTCAAAAACGCCACCGTGGATGTCAGAATAGAATTTGACTGCATAGAGAACGTACCGCCGAATACCTCCGCGTACTGTCTCATCATACACGACCGCGTAATTGAGTGCAACCCGTTGACGAACGTGGTGCGCAAAATAGTCTCATAGTCTGAGTGTTCACGGCAATCTCGACGTGAATATTTTTTCCTCTTTCTCTCTCTCTTTTCATCACTCTCCGATACAATTATTTAGAAGGACAAAGGAGGGATGGGAGAAGTATAAATCAGAGTATCGCGAGACGGTTTGCAGAGTTGCGCGTCATTTTTCTCGATTGACGTATCGACGAGGAAGAGAGAGAGAAAGAAATAAAGAAATCTCGTCATGTCCGTACCAACGTTCGTGAAACTGCAAGGATTCCTCGTCGGGATGAAATTTGTCGTGAAGGAGCAGGTGGCGGTGCTGAGAAAAGGCTGCGTTCTGACGCATTACATCTTTAAGTACCCCATGCCGTGGAATCTCCTCACAAAATCCGATAAATCGTGCGCTACCTGGCTGATTGCGAATCATGGATTATGATGGGAAGACGGAAACGTGCCGTACAGCATGGTGAAACGCCTGATAACATCGGCCGTGCTTGGTGTAGAAGAAGAAGACGAAGAAGAAGAAGACGATGACGACGAGATGCCGACTCTCGTGTACGTCAAAGGATGCCAGAAACGAGAATGGCTGGTGGATCTGCTGGAGAATTATGCGCGAAAAAACCTAATCGTCAAGACTCTGGATGCGCATTACGAAGATATCGAATCTTTGAATAAACTAGATGACACCAATACTATGCAATGCGGAAAACATGTCAAGAATTGCGCGTTACAAAATGTAATAAAATTATTTAACTAGTGGTCGCGCGCGACGCCAACGTCTATTACCATTTAAATACATTGTTAATGTATACCGATGATCGCCAGAATTAAAATATAAATTATATATAACTTTTTATATTTTATTCTTACTCCCCCATCATCAAAGTTAGAGTCCCTCCCTTCCCCCCACCACATCATTACTTTTAGAATTGTCGCGTATACTCGATTAATTTTATATGATCAGTCTTGTCGCGATCGCTTGTACTGACGGTCAACTTCTCAGAGCCTAAAGGACAAAAATGTTCTCCTTTGAAAGATGCAACAGCAGCAGCAGCAACAACAACGGCAAAAAACGCGCGAATGCCGTGAATTATTACGTGCCGATTTACGACGTTGAAACTCAAACGTATGAGAACAAATTTAATAGGTAAGTTTTGTTTGAGAGAAAATTAACATATGAGTCTTCCCCCAGTTTTTATATCTTTGCAAATTGTAATACTTACGAAAAATAAAAATAATTTCATTTTTTTTACCCAGCATTTCGTTTGACAGTCGCGCGGTTCGTATACTCGGCAGACGATACGCGTTGATAGCTACGAAATACAAATGCCTCGAAATTGGCATTAACGTGGGTCCACCGAGTTACGTGGAGATCGCCGTTGGAGATCATCGAGGAAAAAAACTGCTGTTATCTCTCGAAACGTGGAAGGCACTCTACGAGCAACGACGAAACATTCTGAATTTCTTTCGCAACGACTACAAAGATATTCATAGTTTTCTAAACATTGGACCGCTAACGGTGAGAGTTTTTACGTCGGTTAATAACGTCAAACTCATACGTCTCGAATCTGTAAAACGTACGCTTGATGATGACCAAATTGACGTTGCATCGTATGTTCGATCTCGATCGGTGCATCAATGCAAGATTTGATCGATTGGTCAGAATACTTGCAGCGGTCGATGCAAAGTTTGCGCAGTTCTCCGATATCGCGTTCACCGTAACGGATCCCAAGGAAGCGTCGAATGTAATATACGCTAGCGATGCATTCAATACAAATCAGCTCATCGATTGTGAGCTGTTAACTTATTCACGAAATATTCGGTAGCTCGAGCAAGGATGAGGTGAGGAAAAATGACGATATCTATCTTTTCGGAATATATTTGCACAGAGGTATACAGTACGTGATTCTTGCACAGCGGATTGACTTCAACTGAAGAGCGCTGTTCGAGATTTGTTACCGGTGACGCGCTGCGCTTCAGTCGAACCGGAAATGTCTACCATAGCGCCACACATAGCGCGTGATTCACACCGAGTGTTGAAACATCTTCTCCAACATGAGCTCGCAGCTTTAGTTTTTTAGCACGTAAGATATAATATGTAAAAGAAGAGTTCAATAAACAGGCTTTTTTACACCTAAATGAACGATGTAATTTCTTTGCGTGCATGTCCATTTCTACCTAAATTTTATCATCGCTTCGATGCTGTCGATCCGTCATTTCTTCCTTTTGTCTCGCGTACTGCGTCGTAAAAAATAGTGCAAAATTGTTTAGTCTACGCTATAACTGCCGCCTTTTCCAAGAAAACATTTGTTTACGACGAACATGTTCCGACAGGTTCGATGCGTTATCCGGTTGATCATCGTCCCGATGACGTCATTTTTTTCTTTGTCTCGCGGACTGCGTAGATAGATTGTTTTGTTTACGCGATAACACCCTTTTCCTAGAAAAATGTTGTTTACGATGAACATGTTCCAACAGGTTCGCTGTGTCATCGGGTCGATCATTGTCGCGATGACGTCATTTTTTCCTTTGTTTTTTTTACGTACTGCGTCGTAAAAAATAGTGCGTAGATAAATTGTTTAGTCCCCCCACGCGGCGAACGCGAACGCGGACTTCCCCTCCCGCGGACCCCGCGGCGCGGGTGAGTTATCCCGGTGACTCATCCCGGTGGTATCCCAAGGTCAACCCTCTCCCCTCCCCCTTCCCCCGTGTAATCCGATATTCTTGAAATCCGATATCCTTGAAATCCATTATTTTTGAAATCCGATACCCCGCCCCCTCCCCCTCCCCTCTCACCCCCGTTATCTCCTTGTAATCTGATACCCTTGTGCAAACCAATACCCCGCCCCGCCCCTCCCCCGCTTACCCTTCCTCCCTCATTCCCCTCGGGCTCCCGAGGCTGAACTCTTTTATTATAACTACTTTATGTTCGAAGTCAGATATTAGAATGATCTCAGAAAAGATGTAAGGACGAATCGGGGCGGCGAACCGCCCTTCGCGCAAACACGAGTCACAAAACACTCAAATCGAATAACACGCAACGACTTATTCTCACACATACTCACGCATCCGAAACGTGCAACGACTGATTCTCACGCACACTCACGAAAATCTCACGCAACGACTTAGGCTGAGGCTGAGTTTCCACTGAGCGCATCACGCGTCGCGTCGTCACAAGTTAACCAATCAAAACATCCCATTTCATTACATTCTTGTGACGGGATCAAAATGGGATGTTTTGATTAGTTCAACTCGGACGACGCAACGCGTGACGCGCTCAGTGGAAACTCAGCCTTACACTCCCGCATACGCACAAATCCGAACAACACACAACGATTCACACTCATGCATACTCACGCATCCGCATGTTACCCAACTCTCGGCGGTCGGCCTCGCTATGCCGAGCCATCGGCAAACGATCGTCCTCGTCTCGCGTTACCCAACTCTCGGCGGTTAGCCTCGTCATGCCGACCCAGCGGCCGACGATTGTCTTTGTCCCGGATTCACCAACGCAAAACGACCCGAATCGCGGACGATTCCGCGGTTTGCCACGCGAATCCCGAAATTTTTCGCATCGCTCGCTCACGACAAAACCCGGTGATTCCACGGCATCACGCCAATCCTGACGACTCCACAGTCTTATCCAAGTATTCTACATGTACACTAACATCCGCGACACGAATTACACAATAGCAACCCTAACATTTATCACGAATACCGTACACACAATACCGAATACGCAAAACTCATTTGCGACACAAATTGCGCAATAGCGACTCTATTTATCACGAATACCGTACACACGCTAACAAATACACAAAGTGACTGTCGGCCGCGACGGTCACTTCTCAGGGAGGGCTTATGTGGTCTCTACTTACGTGAGGATTCGCTCTCGGCGGGGTCCCGGCCTGGCTTCCGATTCAGCCTTCCCGACACAAGAGAGAGCGCAAGGTAACGAGTGGCGCTTATTCTCCAGGTAACAGATTTGGTCCGCTTTCCCAAGGTAACTGACAGCGCGATACAAAATGGGGCTAGCGCCTCGAGCGAATCCTCTACCGCGGGGACGCCAGAGTGGTGACCTTACAAAACAATGTCCCACGAAGAGCCTCCGGATCGATCGTCGAAGGATGCTTCCCTCGTTCGGTCCGGCACGACAGTGCTGAGACCAGCTGAGACGATGGCTCGCCGGGATCGCGCCGGTTCCCCGCGCCTGCGCCGTGGCGCGCCGCCTGCAGTGTCCGCCGATCCAAGCGTGCCTTTCATGCGCCTAGCGCCGCTCCTTCCTGCGGCGCGGTTGGAACTATTCCACCTCTGCGCGGCCTCTTTAAATAATCCGGCTGTCCGGGCCACGATTATTTGGCCGGTTTTACGTGGGCCAGGCTGGCCAGGCCATGGCCACGTCCACCGGCAGCCCCTCGGGGTGGCGACCACAGGACTGTACTTTATCAGGACATCTCCCGGGGTCCTTTAGTTTTCAACTTCAGCAGTGGCCGAGCCCAGGATCGGATCTCGCATGGCGAGCTTTTACGTTGCGCTTGCGAGGAGGTCCGAGCGCGACCCGACTGACAACCATGTTCCTTGATCGTCTCTCTGGTTGTGTCTTCTGGTTTCTCCCTCGTTGCAACTCAAAGCCGTTACATAGTGGCACGGTCACCACCGGCAATTCCCTTAAAATCTCAGTAACGCAAATTAATTAAATACGGAATTGCCCTCCCCCGCTCCGAGCGAGGAAGCACCTCCGACTTTCCCCTCGGCCAAGCCCGTCCGGGTGACGGACGCGATTTGTCACGTCACAACAGTTACACTAATTTGGGGAAAACTGATCATATTATACTTCTAATAAGCGCAAAAGAGGATTTAGAACGGCATCATAAAGTTAAAATATTACTAGAAATATTATGATATAACAGAAATTTACAAATGTAAACATTTAAAGATGCCTGAATTGACCTAATTCAATTCATGAAAAAATGTACCTATTTCGATAAATAAATTTAATCTTATATCCTTAAAAAACTGTATTATAATATACTGATTGTAATTATAAATGAAAAGGAATCTCTTTTCTACAATGACTTACAATAATGACTGTACAATAATAACTGAATGATGAGTACATAGGATGACATATTTATAGGAATTAATTAGTAAACAAATGTCTAGATTAAGGGCGACCTCACCGATTTTAATAGCCTTGATGTGTATTGTCAAGGACATGGCTCTAACTAACTTGTAAAAAATTTTAGACGTCACTCGTTGTTCATTAAAAAGTTATGAACAAAATAGTTTAAGAAATATAATAGTTTGTGTTAGTGCTAAAGGAAGTAATTTTTGCTGATGTGTGTATAGACAGTACACATGTAGGCGGAGGAGGAAATGCCGCCCCTTCACCGCAAGCAAGGATAAGTAGAGGTGGACTTCGGTTCGTATGGAAAGTTGAAAACCCGAACAACGATAGACCTCGTCCTATAAGCATGGGCGGGGTGGATTTTGCTTTGCGTGGAAAGTAAAATGCTGTCCAAAGAAAATCCACGCAAAGTAACATCCAAATTTTTTGCAGTCAGAGCCATGGCCTTGCCAATATATGATCATTGAAATCGGTGAGGTCGCCCTTAATCCAACATTTACCATTTATTGTGTTAAATTGCTCAATATATTTGTTTTAAAAAACAAGTTTTTTTTTAAATCAATTTTTATGCATGATTGATGGATGGAAACTAACTTGTAATAAAAATTTCAGCTATATAAAGAGAATAAAACTATTGCCTGATTGTTTCATCTAAGTTCTACTCTTCTAGCTTTTTTATTTTTCTTGAATGTTCTTGCACGATATGCTCCAAACTGTTATAAAACTCCGAATTTACCGCAAAAAGGCGCTTGAAATCGCGACGCTGCAAACGAAGTAGTTCGCATACTTCTAAAGCGACAACTGATTCCTCTCTGCGTTGATTTGAATAGATCAAGCTAGCCTCGCCAAAATGCTCACCATCATGAAGATGACATATCTTTAAAGAATATTTCATTACTTAAATGTAATTGCAAAAAAACGTAAAATTTATTTTTTCTCTATGTAAATATTTTCAATTACTTCTTTTCCGGAAAATGTGATCAGTGTGACAGTTCCACTGGCTATAAAATACATGCAATCGCCTTCAGTACCGGCTTTGTAAATTACATCTTCCTTAAGATATATCACGATTTTCAAAGAATCTACAATAAATCAATGTATCGTTAAAAGCGAAACCTATAACTTTCGAAACAAGCTTTGTAAATTACCACAATTAAGAATTTTTAATTGACTATATACTAGCAATGATTATAACCGTAACAACGATTATAATCGTCGTGACAAATCGTCACCGCGTTTCGACCAAAGATTCTGGTCATTTTAAATTCATGTAATTTTAGATGCTTATATAAGCGTCTTAATTAAATAATTAAAGTCATTGCAAAAAATATTACCTCAGCCAGAGTTCGAACCTGGAACCTCCCTCATTCCGTGCGGGTGTCGTACCAATTCGACCACTGAGGCATATGGTAATATTTATATCAAGAGACACGGCAGTGTCTCGCGCCAAGTACACGCGGAGCGAGACCGACCGTGACTCTTTTACGCGACGCGACGGGTTGCGAGTACACGAGATGTTGAGATCTCGATTAACGAGTGAACGGATCAAGTTCTAAGTAGGCTTAATCGATAGCTTGGGGTCCAATTAGGGGGGGAGGGTTTCTCTTATAATATTCCGCTACGTGCCCTACGAGCGAAGATATTGCGACGCAAAGTCCAAATGTGAAAATTTTTTATTAAGATACTTCCTCCTCCTCCTCCTCCTAACGCCGACGTCTTATATGATGACGTCATATTCAGAAACGTTACTTTCACTTTTTCGACACTGGCGGCTAGCGGCGTTAGTATCGCAGTGCAGTGCAGTGCAGACAGTGCGTTCGTTTAGCGCGCTGTCAGTCAATTTATGATGAAATTCTTCCATCATGAGTCAGTTCATCATCAGTTAACCTATCTCGATCGATGATCGACGTTCGATCCCGACTTCGTTGATCGCAGAAGAGCTGGACTCGAGGTACGTTTCCGATTTGCAATTATAAAAGTATCGTGCGATGAATGTTGTACCCAATTATAACCTCAAATGAAGTTGTGCACGTTGCTAGTATTCTGATTATACAATATATATATATATTGACAGCAGAGAGCTGATACCGAGGAGATCAAGGAACCTGTTCACAGGAGGTGTTTCTGCCGCGCCTACATAATATGTTGCACAGCTTATATATATATATATATATATATATATATATATATATATACCTAATTTACCTAAATCACCTAAATAGAAATGATAGGAATCTTCCTCCTGACCGATAAATCTATCAACCTAATTTCGAAATACGCGCGCGATATCGAAACTGGCGATACCTGCGCCGCCAGCGTCGAAAAAGTGAAAGTAACGTTTCTGATTATGACGTCATCATATAAAACGTCGGCGTTAGAAGTAGAAGAAGAAGAAGTATCTTAATAAAAAATTTTCACATTTGGACTTTGCGTCGCAATATCTCCGCTCGTAGGGCACGGAGCGGAATATTATAAGAGAAACACCCCCCCCCCCCTAATTGGACCCCAAGCTATCGATCAAGCCTACTTAGAACTTGATCCGTTCACTCGTTATCGAGATCTCAACATCTCGAGTACTCGCAACCCGTCGCGTCGCGTAAAAAAGTCACGGTCGGTCTCGCTCCGCGTGTACTTGGCGCGAGACACTACCGTGTCTCTTGATATAATATCTATCTAATTATTATGTGTATGTTTATAATTGTCTGATGACAAATAATAACAGTAGCACAATTGAGAATGTGAATTAATATACATAATATATATTGACGCGGGTACTTATTAGACTTGGCAATTTACTGCATCTCTTGCACCTCAAATAATTTTTTTCTTGTAATGTAAATGAATGATGTAAAACTATTTCAAAGGATCTATCGATCCATTCTTGATTGGGTAAAACAATAACTTCTATAACACAAATGCAATAAATATTAAATTTATATAGTATTGATTTATATAACTAATTTTATTCTGTCTTTATATAGAAAAATATACACTCAGTCTTAGCATCAGAGTAGAGGGTAACGCAGCTGATGAACAGTATAGATAACAAACTGAATAAAAATCTTAATTATTATAACATAATGATATTAATAATTAAGATTTTTATTCAGTTTGTTAATTATCCATAACTGCATAACGTGTGCAGTTTACGCCGAAGCGGCTGTTTTAACGCGAGCGATATGTTTCGTCGACAGATGATTAGCTAATTATGATTGTATACAGAATACTGGATATTTGCGTAAAGTATTGTTGCCTCGCGAATAAAGTCAAAGGACCGTCGAGAAGAGGAAGCTCGCGGTGCTTTCATTTCCCTTCCGAGTGCGCTTCAATCTTTTATCCGTTTTCGCCCTCGTCTTCGTTTCCATTGCCAGTATGCGACAGCCGTTACTGCACTCCATGAAGGGTATCATTGCATGATTTGTCGAATAATACATAAGCAAAAGAGATGTCTTTTCTTGTACTTAGAAATCCAAAAAGATTATTTCGAGAATCATAAAGAAATTGTATTCTGTTACTTTCTTTCCATCGCGGCGAGTACCTAATCGTTTTTATACATTTATAGTTTACAAGTATACATAGTACTTGAAAAAAAAGAAAAAAGGTGATCGTCGCGTTTTTTTTTCCACAGAAACGGGCAAACGTGTAACTGTGTTCACGTTGCCCGACTAAATCAAACTCAGATGCTACTAAGTATTTAGTTTTTATCCATCGGGACTTTAGGATGCCGCGAATGCTGATATCAAGAATAATTATGATTTATCTTAGTGGAGTACGTACATCTTTTCGGCTTAGAAACGAAGACGATGACAATCAAACGAACGCTTCCGTTCTTGTCCCAAAATTGTTTTCGTTTTTTCTTGTAGCGAACGTTTCGAGGAATTTGCTTACGACGGTTCGTTAGCATATGTCTCGCGGTAATTAACGATTATACGGAGCCGTCATATTTTCCACAACGCGTCGGGAAAAAATTGAATAGTTTCTATATGTATTCAGAGGATGTTGATTCATCATATTATTCTTTCAAACGGACTTGGTTAGATGGCGTGTAAGTGAGCGGATGTATGGAAGGATTGTGCGGTGTGATTAAGCAAGTTGTGAGCAGATAGAGAATAGCGAAAGTGTAGTGGATAGGTTGTTTGGAGGGCTCTGAATAAGGGTGAGTGGAGGCGGACCCAGAGGTGGTCGTTTTCTGTACGTATTTCGGCCGGGAAAAGCGAGCGGTAGCCGTTAGGTTATGGCGTCGCGTATCCCGACGAGCGCGGGAAGCGCGGGCGATATCGGTAATAGCGGTAGGGCGGGTAAAGGTGCGTGTCCACCTGCGAGTAAAAACTCTCGAGAGCAAAAAGAGAGAAAGAGAAAGAGACTCTCGAGAGTACCTCTCTCTCTCTCTCTTTCTTTTTGCTCTCGAGAGTTCTTACTCTCAGGTGAAGACGCACCATTAGGTAGGTAGGAGCAAGATCGACAGCAAAACCGATAGTAAACAACGTAAACTTGAGTTAGGTAAATCAGTGTCATTTAGAGATGAAGAGGAGATGAAACGTGATTTAGGTATATTGAGAGATGAAATAAAGAAAATGAGGGAACAGATATCCAAGGAGGTAGGTAAATTTGAGGAGATAAAAGAAAGTTTTGCACAATACGTAGAGGAAATAAAAAGTAAGGAAGAAAAAAACGAAGAAAGACTAAAGGGAATTGAAAATAAATTGTTTGTTTAAAAATAGAATGAATACAAGCAGTGAAATGTAACTGAGGTGAACGAGCAACAGGGATTTAGTTATCACAGTATATTTACAAAAGCTCCTCCTGATGAGCAGAGACACAATTTTTAATAGAGCATACAATAGTAATCAATATAAATGGCAAACACATAGAATAATAGCACAGTTCAAATTAAAGTCGAATAATAATCATTCTTAAATCCTAAAATAAGAGCAAATTAAATATAATATAAAGGTTGGCAATAATTATGTTATTATTGCTTCTTGAAGACACTGTATGTGTCGTGATCGCAAATCGCATTACCTTTCTATTTCGCAACGAAAACTTAAACTAATTCTTTGAATAATGCGTAACGTAATGTCGAAACTAAGAAGTATAAATGAATATTGATTTAACGCTAGATAATTTAGTAGAACATGCAATATATGCTTCTTCCGAGAATCTTTACTTTTTGCTACTGGAACGTAAAAGACCCGCGTGACGGGCCAAACAATGAGGTATCAAATATCAAGGTTGTTTTACCGTATCGACATAACACACAACGAAGCGTCTCGAATCAATAACAACGCGGAATTCGGTAGAAATACAATTAACGCGAGTACACGTGGCGTAAACCGATGCGCGGCTTATCAATATTGCGATCTATCTCGCGATAGAAACCGTCGTTAGACAGCGTTATCCGATGTAATCGGAAGGGCTTAAAAGAGCCCGCAATGGCGTTGTGCACGCTTATCCAAAACACGGACAGAAAAAGAAACGAAGTACTTAACGTTGAAGAACTCAGCTCGATCGTCATAGGCTTCATTACCCAGGGATGTATCTCTCGAGCGCTAGCGGAATTCGTCCTTCTTATTAAGCACGCGTCCTTCGTTCCTCGTGCGTCGACTGGAATGTTCTTCCTCTCTCTTTCTCTTTGTCTCAGGCGATAATAACCACGAAAATCGCACGCACGCAGGAATCAATCTTGTCGTGATATCGAGGATCACACCACGCGAGTTAACGCGGGCGCGAGGCCGAAAGTACTTATGCAATAGCGCAGCTTTATGCGACACTTTCCGAACAGAATATTCTTCCGTTTTTTCCGAATCACGCCTCGTACAATTAATGTATACGACCGAACGATCTAACTCGATCGTACTTTATCGGGATAACGCTTATTCGAACGAATCTTACTAATCGAGCAAAAGAACCACGATCTCGAAACGTGCGTACTGTATCTCAGACCTTGAGCGAATGGCGCGGAACGCGGCTCGTCGCGAAGCAAGCTCGGACCGGTAACGACAAAAGAGAATCAGTAGCGCGCTCCTAGCTTCCGGCACCGTGGTCGCCGCTACGCTATTGATTTCACGAACGAGTCGATAATTTTGAGAACGCGCTAAATTTGAACATTGTTTGAATTAGAAAAAAGGTTAGAGCGTTGCGAGAGAGGTGAGACGGATATTGGTAGTGAAAGTCAAAGCCAGAGAAATGTTAGTGAGAGCAAATTTTCTAGAAGGAGCAGAGGAGGAAGTAGCTATGCGAGATCCCGGTAAGTGAAGGTGGGCTAAGTGATATAGAGGTAGGCAAGCTTAAGAGATGGATGAAAGATAAAGAAAAGGAAGATAGAAGGAATAACGTGGTAATTAGCAGAATAAATTTAGAACAAGAAAGAGACTGGAAGGAGTGGACGCAGAATTTTTTAAGAGATAATTTAGGTGTAAGATGTAAAGTAATAAATGTGAGGAAAAGTGGCACGGTTACCGTAGTTAAACTGGAGAAGCAAGACAAGAAAGAAGTGATGAGGAATAAGTACAAACTAAAGGGTGGAAATATATTTATTGAAAATGATCTAACCTGGGAGGAAAGGAAGGTACAGGAAGAAATTTATAGGTGGGTTAAGGTACAGAAAGGTAAAGGGGTAAAGGTTAAGGCAGGTTATGCGAGAATAAGAATAAATGGAGTGTGGAAATCGTGAGAGGAGGTATCGAGGAATTTGGAAGATAGTGATGGTAGTGGGGGTAGTCAAGAGGCAGGAGGGGATGAGGGGAGAGCTGAGGAAAATTTTACGAAGTGAGCCAAAAGGTGGTAGAGATAAGAATAAGGGAGGATAAAAGGAAAGGAAGGGATGAAATTAGGAAGGTGGAGAAAGTCAGTGAAACAATGATAAAAGGGAGGAAAATTCTATTTTGGAATGTGGCAGGAATAAATAACAAGGATATCGATTTTTGGGGTTATATTACAGATTTTGATTTCATAAGTCTGAGTGAAACATGGATTGATTCTGTTAGTTGGTAGACAATCAAAGTAAGGTTACCGGATACGCATATTTGGATGTGTAGTAATGCTACTAGGGTCAATAAGAAAGGTAGGGCAAAGGGAGGTTTTATTTTAGGTAGAAGGAAGGGATGGGGGAAGGAAGGATCAGAGTTGATCAAGAAGGAAGAGGAAGGTTTAGTTTTGTCAGAAATATTTGAGGAAGGTGAAATAATAAATATCATATCAGTATATAATAGGGAGGGTTGGAACAAGATGGAGGAGACATTAGATCGGTGGATAGAAAAAATAGATAAAGAACTTGTGATTATAGGAGAAGATTTTAACATCAGAACAGGAGAATTAGGTGGCGGGGAGGAAGAGGAGGGAAAGTGAGAGAGGAAAAGTAAAGATACATTAATAGGTAATGGAGGCAGGAACTTAGTAGAATGGGTTCAAAATAAGGGATGGTACTTGCTGAATGGTACAACAAAAGGTGATTGGGAAGGTGAATATACATTTATAGGTGCTAGGGGTAGCTCCGTAATAGATTATATGATTGTTTGCGAAGAAATGCATGATAGAATTAGGGAATTTAAAATAGATGCGAGGGTGGACTCAGATCACATGCCTTTAGTCGCGATGTTAGATGTAAGAGATAGGGCGTTAGGTAAGAATAAAAATGTACAGAGAGAAGAAGAGGAAGATAGGAATGAAGAGGCAAGATGGAAAATATGCTGGGATAGGGAGGCTATTGAAAGTTATAAAGAGAAAACTGAAGAGGCTATCTGGGAAGATGATTATCAGGCATTGTCAATTGAAGAGAAGTGGAACAAACTTAAGAAGATAATTCAAGAGTCTATGATAAGGAAGGAAATAATAATTAGAAAGAGGAAGATTGGTTCTAAGGACTGGTGGGACAGAAACTGCACTAGGAAGAAAAGAGAAGTGAAGAAGATGTACATGAAATGGAGAAAAGGAAAGGTAGGAAAAGGAAGGTATTTGGAGGAAAGAAGTAATATGAAAGCGATGTTTGAACAAAAGAGGAAGGAGAAGAGAATCAAAGAAGAAGAGGAATTGAAGATTCTAAGGCAAGGATCAGAGGTCTGGAAATTCATTAATAGGAAAAGAAAGAAAAAGGTGTGGAAGAAAAATAAAATCGGGGGTGCAAAATGGATGAAGTACTTTAAGGAGCTTCTCGGAAGTACAGAAGATATTGCGGAAGACAAGGTAGAAAATAATAGCATGGGAATTGAAAAAAAAGGGCCTGTTCTAATAGGCTCACAGTTGGAGGAAGAAGAAATAACTAAGGCGGTAAGAAGATTGAAGAAAAACAAGGCTGTAGGTGTGGATGGAATACCGCTTGAAGCTTGGCTATATGGAGGCAGGGCAGTTAGGAAAGGTCTAATAGAGGTTCTAAATCAGGTCTGGAAGGAAAGAATCTTACCAAAGGACTGGAGGACCTCGATCATAGTCCCGCTACATAAAAGAGGGGATGAAAACATAATAGGGAATTATAGAGGTATTTCTCTTTTATGCTCGGCTTACAAAATATATGCTGAAATTATCAGAGGAAGGTTAGAGCAATCTGTCGAGCAGAAAGGCTTGCTACCAGAAAGCCAAGCCGGTTTTAGACGAGGTAGATCAACTATAGACAATATTTTTGTGCTGGATCATCTAACTCAGAAGGAAGAAAGGAAAGGTAGGAAAGGTAAAGTTTATGCACTTTTTGTGGACCTAAAGGCAGCTTTTGACAACGTTGAGAGAAGACAACTCTGGAAGATTCTTAGGGAAATGGGAATAGAAGAAGAGCTTATAGGAAAGTTAGAAAGGATTTACGAGATCACAAAGGTAGCGATTAGAACAAAGGAAGGTGTAACGAAGGAATTTTTCATAATAAAAGGAGTTAGGCAGGGCTGTGTTCTGAGCCCGCTTCTATTTAACCTGTATATTGCGGAGATTAGGAAAGCATTAGAAGTAAGAAACATAGGCGGCGTGCAATTAAAAGATGTAAGAGTGTGGTCGTTAGAGTATGCAGACGATATGGTATTTTTAACTAAGAATAAGGATGCGATGCTAGATATGATGGATACAATTAGAAGATTTTTTAGGAAAAGAAAAATGACTTTATGTACGGATAAAACTAAGATGGTTGTGTTCAATAAGAGAGGTAGGGAAAAGGTAGAAAAATGGAAATGGGAGAATAAAGAAATCGAAGAAGTCAAGACGTTTAAATATCTAGGGTTTGTATTTAGTAGGAATGGTAAATATACAGAGCATATTAAAGAGTTGTGTAGGAAAGGCAGGATAGCGGCTAACAGGACGTGGGGGCTAGGCGAAAGAATTTGTAGGAATTATTTTAATAGAAGAGGGATGCTATTTAGATATTTAGTTAGGAGCGTGATTTCATATGGGGTGGAATTATGGGGTTGGGAAGAAAAGAAAAATTTAGAAAAGATATTGTTGGATTACGCTAGATGGGTTTTCAAATTAAAGTTTTGCACGCCGAGATATATAATGTCTAGAGAATTAGGGTTGAGCAAATTAAGGATAGGATGGGGAATTAGGGCTATGAAATTTGAGGATAAGGTCAGGGAAACAAATGAGGAAAGGTGGATTAAAAAGTGTTGGCTGGAGAAAGAAAGTAATGATTGGAACGATAGGTATGGTAAGGAAAGAGAGAAATATTTTAATAGGAACGGTTGGAGTGTTGTGGCGGTGGAAGCCTTGAGAAGGGAGGGGAGAAATTTAGGTAAAGAAATGAGGAAGAGGGATGAGGATATACAGAGGCAGTTAGAGGAAAACAGAATTTCAGATGCAAGGTATAACAAGAAATATAAGGAGCTAAGTATGGATTTGGAAGGCCCAAGTTATTTAAAGTTGGACAATTTAGACAGGCAGGATCTCGGGAATAGTATCAGAGCGTTGTTAAATTTAAGATGCGGAAACTTAGAATCGGGTAACAGGTATTGGCTAGATGAAGAGAAACAAATGTGTATTTTTTGTAATGAAGGCCAGGATAATATGAACCACTATGTTAAAGATTGCGTTAAGACAAAGGAATGGTTTACAGTATTAGGAAAGGATAGTAAGGAAAGGTTGGAAAAACTTTGAAATGATAAATTGGACACCACCAAAGCGGAGGTACTGCTAAAAGTTGTTAGGGAAAGAGATGCGAAAGAAAAAGAAGATAGATATAGGAAGTCAATAGGTTGTGAGAGAGGCTGTGAGATAAGTAGTTAGTGCAACAAGATTCAATAAGAATCGAGGCCCGTGCGAGATTTGTTAAAATCTTTTAATTTTGTAAAGTTGTAAATTTTAATAGGTTATGTAGGAGCATGAGGAGGAGTGTGTGTGTGAATGAATAGGGAAATGATTGTAAACCAAGTCCACTTTCTGGCTGTTATGCTAAAATTAATAAACTATATATATATATATATATATA
>NW_027509267.1:0-90000 GCF_048541705.1 Temnothorax americanus | reverse complement strand
ATTGTCGGTAATTTGGACGGCTTTAGCATCCCCTTAAGTATAGTCTTAAGGCGTCATCAGCTAATCAGAAAGCCATATTAGCATCTTAAGACATCACTTCCTCTATGAGGAAGCCAAGTGCAAATTTCTAATTTGCACCATTTTTTTACTGGCAATTGTTCATCTCCTTCCCCTTCCTTCTTTTTCTCTCTCTTCTTTTAAATCAATTTGTATATGCGTATGGGGGAAATGCTTGAAATATCATATCGTCTTTATATCTCCTATTACAATCTTGACATATAGTTTGTAAAATATTAATATCATTGCAAAAAAGTTTTTTATTAAAGAGCTGATGCAGCGAGAGCTCGACCTCATGCGAAGAGAGAACGAAATATTACGAGTTACCCTCCGTCCTGACACACCAGTCGCGACATCGAAGGTTTCTTTAAAGTCAATAAGTGATTATTTATGTGAGTTTAACGGAACGGAAAATACATTTCAAGTGTGGGAAAAGGAAATCAGGAAGCTGCGTGCTATGTACGACTTAGACGACAATTCCGCCAAGCTTTTGATCGGTGCTAAAGTCAAAGGCAAAGCTGCGACCTGGTTACACTCTAAAGCCGAATACGTTGAGATGGATGTAGACAGTTTATTAGATGAAATGAAAAAGATGTTTGACCACAGGCCAGGTAGGCTCCTGCAAAGACGTAAATTCGAAGAAAGAAAATGGAAGGTCGGCGAGCATTACAGGGAATATTATCATGACAAGATTATTCTCGGTAACCAGTTGTCTCTTGAGGAGGATGAGTTTGTAGAATTATGTAATCGATGTCATCCCAGACGTACGGTTACGGGATTAGGCCAGAATGCAACAGTTCTCTTCACTCGAACTTCTATTTGGAGCATTCGAGAACATTACGTTGCACAGTGATGTTAAGAAGAATACCTCCCCCCTTTCAACGAGGTCAAAACTTATGACTGAACGAAAAGAGGCGCCAAGTTTCCAGTCGGTAAAATGTTACAACTGCAACTTGGAGGGGCATTTAGCTGGATCGTGCCCGAAGCCTAAACGAGAAAAAGGTTCCTGTTTTCATTGCGGTAAAATGGGTCACCATTTTAAGGAGTGTCCCGCGACGGAAAAAGAGTCGAAATCTGAAGGCGGTAGTACAACAGCGTTGGTGGAGACACCAGCGGAGCGAGAGTACATGGAGATCAACGCTATTAGTCAGGAGGAACCGAGCCCTCAGCCAAAGGAACCATTGACTAAGCCGACGAGAAATTATTGCGTCTTATTAGCTAAGGAAACCGAAGAGCCGTATTATATAAAAGGGTTGGAGAGTACGTATTTAAATTCATTTAATAATGTAGAGTTAATTCGCGATAAGACTGAAACTAGCTATGGAGGCATAAATAAGTCACCGTTGTGTATTCTTGGGTACATTACGCCTAGAGTTCGATTACATTTAATACCTAATCATACATTCCTTTTAAGATTTGTAGTCGTTCCAGATTCTACTATGACATATGACGCTTTGTTGGACCGCGAATTTATAAGTATGTCTTTTTTTTTTACTTGTGGGAATTAACAGTTACTTTTGATCAAGCTTTGCAGATGTCGTATGGCGAACCAATGAGCGATATACTAAATATTGAGGCTATAGAACACACTAGTCCATTGGATATCGTTTCCGATAATTTGGATTCGTCACTTTCCTACGAGGTCAAGGAAAAACTATTTGAGTTATTGAGAACTTATATTCACCCTGCGGAGGAGGCTAAAAATATCCCATGGAAATTCGAGATACAGTTAACGGACGCGAGTAAGCCGTTTTATTTCACGCCTAGACGACTTTCATGGAGCGAACGAGCCGAAGTAAGGAACATTGTAGATGGTTTGCTGCAGAGGGGACTTATTAGGCCTAGCAATTCTAACTTTTGCAGTCCGATCGTTCTCGTCAAGAAAAAAGACGGCAAGCATCGAATGTGCGTTGATTATCGAGCTCTGAATAAGATTACGATAAAAGACAGATATCCTATCCCATTGGTGGAAGATCAAATTGATCAATTGTCCGGTAAATTATATTTTACTACTCTCGACTTGAAAGATGGATTCCATCATATTCCAATTGCTGAAAACTCGATCAAGTTTACTTCGTTTGTTACTCCGGATGGCCAGTATGAGTATATAATGCTACCTTTCGGATTGACCAATGCCCCTGCAGCATTCCAAAGATGCCTTAATTAATTGTTTGAGCGGTTACTTAAATTAAGAAAAATACAGTTATATTTAGATGATATTATGATCGCAACAGTTACGATTGACGATAATTTAGAAATTCTTAAGGAAGTCTTGTGTTTGTTGGCGCAGAACGGCCTGGAATTAAATCTTAGCAAGTGTAAATTTTTGAAGCAAGAAACAGAATATCTTGGATATAACATTTCTGGAAATGGTGTTACGTTGAATAAATCTAATGTAGAAGCTGTACAAAGGTTTTGGACGCCGAGAACTGTAAATCAAGTACAAGGATTCTTAGGTCTGACTAGCTATTTCTGTAAATTTATAGCAAATTATGCACAGATTGCGAAACCTTTGTATGATCTCACAAAAAAGGATGTACCCTTCATATTTGGCGAAAGGGAATTGTGTGCATTTGAGACGTTACAAGAGAAATTGACTAGTCGTCCACTATTAGCTTTATACAATCATACGGCACCTACTGAACTACATACGGACGCTAGCTCTTACGGATATGGTGCTGTATTACTGCAACAGCAACAGGACGGTCACATGCATCCCGTTATGTACTTTAGCCGACGCACGACGGCTGCTGAGAGTCGCTATCACAGTTTTGAACTTGAGACTTTGGCTATAGTTTACGCCCTTGAAAGATTTAGAGTATACTTGCAAGGCATACCCTTTGTAGTGGTGATGGACTGCAGCGCCGTCCAATTAGCTTTACGAAAAAAAGATATTAATCCACGTATCAGTAGATGGTGTATGATTTTGCAGAATTATAATTATAAGATTGAGCATCGTACGGCGGATCGTATGCGACACGTCGATGCGTTGAGTCGCAATGTTTTGATAATCGAACCACTCTCTTTTGATCAGATCTTAGTATATAAACAATTGCAAGACCCGTTAATCAGAAAAATTCATGAAGAATTGGAGACTCGAGAAAGTGATAAGTTCAAACTGCGAAACGGCGTTGTATATCGGAAACGCGATGGCGAAATCTTTTTCTATGTGCCTGAGACGATGACGAATGATGTGATACGAACATGTCTTGATGAAGTAGGCCACGTTGGCCTGAAAAAACGATTGATTTAATTAACAAAACATATTGGTTTCCGGGGATGCAAGCGCGTGTGAAGGATTACATTTCTAATTGCGTCAAGTGTTTAACGTATTCGGTACCAACTGGAAAAGTCGAAGGTAAACTTTATATTTACGAAAAGGGTACTAGACCATTCGAGACACTTATCATTACGTACACGTTGATCATTACAGACCACTTGAGAAAGCGGGATTCGGGTGTAAGCACATTTTTATTGTAATCGACGCTTTCACGAAATATACCGTGCTATATCCTGTTAAGTCAACTACAACAAAAGAAGTAATTGCTTGTCTTAAAAAGTACTTTCATCATTTTGGCACATGTCGCCGTATCGTCTCAGATCGCGGTAGTTCTTTGATGTCCGACGAATTAGCCCGTTATCTGTCGCAACTGAATGTTGAGCATGTTAAGATAGCCACTGCTAGTCCCCGAGGCAACGGACAAGTAGAGCGGGTTAACAAATTCCTAAGTTTCCATTCTGTCTAAGTTATCATCCGAAAATACATGGACTAATTTTATTTCTAAAAGTCAATTCTCTTTTAATAACACGTTACATAAGGCTATAGATACCACTCCTAGTTTATTATTATTTGGTAATGAACAATATGGTCTTACGGACGATGATTTTAGGGAATATTTCCGTGCAACTCAAGATTTAGATGTAAGCCGAAACGACCTTAGGAAAAAAGCTATTGTAAAAAACCGTGCAATGCAAGAATATAATAAGCGGATATATGATGCGAAACATAAAGAACCAAACGCGTATAAAGTTGGTGATTATGTAATGGTGAAAAATGTTATCACTACATCTGGCATTAACCAAAAATTAACTCCTAAATACAAAGGACCTTATGTTGTAGAATCGGTATTAGACCGTGATAGATATATGTAATCAAGGACATAGAAGGGTTTCAATTGACCCAGCGACCTTTTACTGGCGTATTCAGGCCAGATCGATTAAAGCCATGGATCAAACGAATAGAGAGTCAAGACGAATGTGAGCATGATTCGGATGATGAGCATGGTCGGGACGAACATATTGTCAGGATGCCCGAACTGTAAGAGACGCGAGATGGGGTGACGGCGGTGGTGGCGCAGTAATCGACCGTCGACTGTTACACACCGCGAGTATTTTTCCAGATTTGTCCTGGCGCGTGAGAGGACAAGTTAGTCAGTCGTGCATTTTTTAAGAAGCCACGCATTTGAGAAGTTATCCTAAGTCGTTTTTATGCATTACGGTTTGAGAAGTTATGTATTACGCGAAGTTATGTATTACGAGAAGTTATGTATTACGCGAAGTTATGTATTACGAAAAGTTATGTATTACGCGAATTTATGTATTACGTGAAAATACGTTTCTTTTAAGTTACGAGTCAGACCGTTGTGTTGTGGTATCCATGTATATTGAGAAAATACACGTATTAAGCAAACGTGGCCGGTTCGACCCATCCTTTACCCTTACACAATCATGACACTTTTTACGCTTTTTACACTATACACGTTGTATATTATTCTACTAAGCATCAAGGTCGAACCACAATTGGTTCTAGATTAGAGTTAAGTTACTTTATAATTATGTGCATGTTTTTCTATTATTTGTGCCCAAAGGCAGTTCAGAGGGCCAATAGTGTCCATCAGAGTTAATTCTACAGTCATTTATAATTTTATAATTATTTTGACAGTTCCGGCAGAATGTCGCATCACGACAGTCAATGGAAAGCGTTCCAGCCAATTTTACATCGATTGATTAGGTTTTCAGTTAATTTACTAATTTTAGATAGTTTAGTAACAGCGAGAGCCAATAGGAACGATTCCTGGCTAATTCATATGATTTTGCATTATTTCAGATTATTTTACGATGTTGTAAGGCCTTCAGCCAATTAGAGCACTTTGTGCGATTTCTTTAGATAAGCGCGTTAAACCGACCAATGAGAAGCGAGCTCGGCTAAGAAAAGCGAGATTCGATAATGTTAAGAATATTTGAAGGATCAAGGGAAAAGCGAGAGCATTGGGCGATGTCGCGCGCGAGCGCGGTCCTTAAAGTGAAAGTTCTGGCGCGTCCACGCGCGACCATCGTGATCGGCACGATCTTCCCAAACCACCGCCCAGTGATCTTGCCTTCACTAAATCGCAAACACGAAAACGCGCACGCGTTTCCTTAATGTTCATGTATCAACGTCACATCGTGGATCGACGGGATTCGTCCGTCTTGAGTTTGAAACCCTCGTCAAGCTGTTGGGTCGGGAGGAAGGGCGATTGCGATCGATCCTCGATCTCTTTACTTGTCGAACCGTGCGACAAAGCGGTCGAACTGAACTCTCGTCCTGAGTTATCGCGCTCACTGTTTGATTTTACTACCGCACGCTGAGCACTCGAGCAAGGGCTGCATCACGCTAAATCTCGGCTTAGAGAGAGCACAGAACGCACTCCAGCCATTCGCCCTGCTATTTTTGTAATTACACGCTATTTTTGTAATTAAAGTGAAAGTGCAATCAAATTCCGGTGTTGATTTACTTGCACGAGATCCACTCCTCAGCGAAGAATATTTTTACGCCTCGCGCCCTTGTCAGGGCGGTGCCGGTAAATCGTGCTGACCCTGAGGTCTCCTCAGGATCGTACGAAACACTCTGGTCCTTCGAGCCGGATCAAGGTGATACAAGTCACGAGTTCGAAGAGTGATTCACTCAGCAGCGAAACAACATAAGTGAGCAACTGCTGGAGAGACAGTACCAGCGATTGCGAGCGGTGAATCGGGCGTTTGAAAACTACAAGAAGTTGGGAAAAAACAACCTCACGGCAGCGAAAATTCGCAGCAGAATCACGACATTGAAGGAAACCTGGGTAGATATCCACGGTGGACACTTCGCGCTCATGGCCGCGATCCCCGGTGCCGAGCGAACAACCCATGATTACTTCAACCAACACCAATATGAGACACACGAGGAGAAGTACCAGCGAGCGCTCGACTATATGAACGAGAATCTGGAGGAGCTGGAACCTGTAAGTCCGAGCCATTCATTCAGTTCCGGAGTGCAGTCACCAACAATGCCGTCGCCCGCGTTCTCGTTGTCTCATCTTCCGCCAATTTAGCTTCCGCCGTTCGACGGTAATTACGGGGAGTGGGAGAGCTTCCGCGATCGGTTCACCTCGCTAATTATTGAAAATCGCAACCTTTAAAATTTTTCTCGAATGCACTTCTTAACGTCTTGCCTGAAGGATCGCGCGTTAGAATGCGTTAAAAATATCAAAGTAACTGCCGAAAATTTTGAGATTGTACACATGTTGTCGTTACTGAGCATTCCGGGTGCTCGGGGGGGTGTCAATCGCCACGGATTTGCGATCAGTCAATGAGATTTTGTGGTTTGAAGGACCAGAGGGGCAGTCCCCTCACAATTTTAATTAGGCGAATAAAGCGAAAAGGCAAGCAAAAAAGCGACTCACAGTATTGTCGCCCGATGTTCTCGTGGTGGCCTCGTGGCGTCCGGTCCTCCTGGTGATGATGGAGAGCGGAAAGCGTGCAGCAGGCTAGGATGTGCAGACACTCACGTGCCGCAGCAGGCAGGCAGGCAAAACATGCAATACGGGCAAGCAGGCGATGATATAGCAGGCATATATACAAGAGGCAAGCACGCAAGGTTCGAGCTTAACGTAACGACTTGTCGAACTCCGAAAGTGCGAGTCCACTTGATCAACTCCGAACCGTGCGAGAGCAAAACGGGTGTGTTCTCGAGTCCACGTTTGAACAGCGAATCCTCCCACGGTACTTTTCGGCTCGCGCACCTGCGAATTGCAGCCGGAGCGAGTACTCATGGTTCCAAATAATTGCGGGCCACCCGTGAGCGGGCAGCACGAGACGGGTGAGTCGCGCGAGTGTTGCTATCTGTCGCGATCCGCCAACGTCTCGCGCGAGTCACAAAATACGATTTTGTACGTTGATTGTACGCGCAACTTATCAACTAATATGTACAACAATTACGAATAAAACGGATATCTAATATATACAAGCGAGCGCCAAACATGCCGCCCACCAAAATACAATGCTTTGTATTTTTTCTTTGTTTTACTCGGAATCCGCGGCCCGTGGTGTGCTCGTCGGCAAGGGGCATAGTTTCACCAAGGGACGCAAGATTGAGCCGTCCGCCACCCGAACTGTAGCGACACGCGGGACACTATCGATACCGAGATGTAGCGTTTTTACACGGCCGCGTTTCCAGCGCAACGAGGACGCGTTATCGTCCCTAATAAGTACCAACGAGCCCACGGTGAGTGGGTTGGCAGAGATCCACCATTTGGGACGCTGCTGTAAAGTATGGAGATACTCCTTGTGCCAGCGCTTCCAGAAATCCTGGTGCATCCGCTGTACCAGCTGCCACCGGCCTAAGCGACTCGTCGCCAGCGGAGTCAGGTCGGGCGAAGGGACGGCCACGAGAGGCTCCATAGTCAAGAAATGTCCGGGAGACAGGACTTCCAAATCCAAGGGATCGGTGCTCAGCGGACAGAGGGGTCAAGAGTTCAGGACGGACTCTATCTGGGTGAGGACCGTCGTGAACTCCTCCAACGAAAGAGTTTGATCTCTCTATGTGTCCCTGCAGGACCTGGCGGACGTACGCGAGCAGATTCGCGAGAAGTAACGCAGCGCAGAGCTCTAAACTGGGGAGGGAAATAGCGCGCAACGGAGCTACCTTAGATTTCGCACAAAGTATCGCGACCCCGGTCTCCGCCGGAGCGACCGTATGCAAGTACACGACAGCCCCATATCCCTGCTCGCTCGCATCGCAAAAGCCATGCAATTCGTGCCGAACGTTCGCGCCCGAGGAAAAGGTGTGGGGTATTCGCAGGGGAGCCAACGCGGCAAACTCTGATTTATATCGTTCCCACTGACGGCGAACATCTGATGGGGGTTCATCGTCCCACTCGAGCTTCAAGATCCACAACCGTTGGATCAATCGTTTTGAGGTAAAAGTCAACGGCGCCAAGAATCCTAATGGATCAAATATGCGTGCTACCTCCGACAGTATCGTTCGCTTAGTGCATCCTCGCGTCAGAGGGTTTAGCTGAAACCCGAAACTGTCTGACTGCGAGTGCCAACGAAGACCCAGAACCTTAAGCGCTTGATCGTCGGCCGATTCGAAGGAAAGCGTCCTCGGACTACAGATTTCCGGATCGAGGCCACCCAACGCGGCGAGGTGGCTACTCGCCCACTTCCGCAACTCAAATCCAGCACTCCAAAAGAGCTCGAGCAATTGATCGCGGAGCGCAACAGCTCTCTCGACGGTGCGGACACTGACGACGACGTCGTCCACGTAGAGAGACTCGATCAGCGCCGCGTACACCAACGGGTACTTACTCCGATTGTCGTGAGCCAATCTGAGCAAGCAATAAATCGCCAGAAACGGAAAGGCCGTGGTACCGAAAGTGACCGTCGTGAGTATGTAGTCGAGGATCGGTTCCGATTCCGAAAAGCGCCAGACGATGCGCTGATAATTGCGATGCTCCGGGTGGATCCAGATCTGCCGGAACATTTGCTTTACGTCCGCGGTAATGGCCACGGGCTCCGCGCGAAAGAGAAATAGAACCGCGACTATGTCGGGCTGCAATTTCGGGCCACTGAGCAAGGTATCGTTTAAGGATAGCCCGTTCGGGCATTTCGACGAAGCATCGAAAACTACGCGAAGTTTTGTGGTCGCGCTGTCCAGCTTGTAAACCCCGTGATGGGGCAAATAGTACACGCGACCGTCCGCTGGAAAAGGGTCACTCGCCAGTTCCATGTGGCCGCTATCTAAATAGTCCTGCATAAACGCGTTATAGCCCTCTCGAAACTCCCCATTAGATTTGAAACGTCGCTCGAGTACACGCAGTCGATTGACGGCTACCGGTCGCGAATCTACGAACGTAGGGGGGTCCGAGATGAAAGGATATGAGACAACGAAGCGACCCGAATGGTTGCGATAGGTGGTTTGATCGAATATCTCCCTGCAACGCCGATCCTGTTCGGAGCAAGGGATGGATTCGGGAACCTCCTCCAATTTCCAGAACTGCCCCACCGCGGCGTCAATCGACTCGATAGTGGTGGCGAAGGAGTGCACGGATTGCACGTGAAGTGAAGGAGAGACCATCACGACCCAGCCGAATGCTGTGTTAAAGGCGTCCGGTTCCCCGATTTACCGGTACGCCGACCGTCGCGTAACACGGACACAAAGGATTCCGCCTTCAGCAGAATGTCGATGGAGCCGGGCAAATAAAATTCCGGATCTGCGAGGGACAGCTCTCGCAGGTGATCCCACGGTTTGGAATCGACACGGCTACCGGGCAACGGCGAGGTGATGCGAGGAAGCACGGTGACTTCCACCGGAAATCGAATGTCGGGCTCATTTCGCACCCGGATTACGAATGAGGTGAGGCCCCTCTTAGTGGCGGTCTTCGTTTCGCCAACGCCCATCACCGTCGCACGATGCCTTGCCCTAGCGAAGCCGCCCCGTTGAAGGCAACTTTCCGTGACGAAATTCGCCTGACTCGCGCTATCGAGCAATATACGAACCGGGAAGGCGCTGCCGTGAGCGTCGAGCGCCTCCGCACGAACCGTCGAGAGCAGGACTACGCGATTCGCAATGCTCGCCATGGAGACGATCGGTTTATCGCCCGTATCCACCGGAGCCGCGAGGCTGTCCACGACTGGAGTGACCGCTGCGGCGGTCTCGAGCGATGGGACGCCGGCCTGCCCGAAGTGGAGGAGCGAGTGATGCTTCGCCTGACAATGCCGGCAGGTAAACGGGCTAGAGCAATTCCTCAAGGTATGTCCCGCGCGGAGGCAGTTTAGACAGAGTCCCGATTCGCGAGCAAAATTGTGCCGTTCCCGGACCGAGAGCTGCAGGAAAATGGGGCACTTAGCCAGCAAATGCTGCTCCGTACATTTAGGGCACGCGGCGTTTTGGACGACGAGCAAAGTGGTCGACGTAGCCCTCCTTTTACTCGGCAGTGCCGAAGAGCTTGACGCGGACGCGAAAACCGTGCAGTATCCCGCTAGAAATCTCGTTAATTGATCATACCGCGGCGATTCCACGGTCATGTGGACCGCTTCGAACTTTTCTCGGAGCGTGGAAGTGAGCTTTTCGAGTAAATGATTAAGCAGCATAAAGTTCTACGCGTCGACCGGATAATCCAGCATACTCAGAGCGCGCATGTTTTCGGTGAATACGTAACGCGCGGAGGGATTCGGCGGAATCCGCAACCAACGGTTTGGCGTGTACGAACGAACGCCATCAGTACTGCGTCGCTAATTTGCGCCTATTCTGGTAGCGCTCCCGAAGCGCATCATACGCGATCTCGTAATTTTCCGCGGTCAATGGCAGGTTTCTCACCACGCCAAGAGCCTCCCCCGATAGTGAGGCCAACAAGTATTGATATTTTTCGATCGCGGACACACTGCGATTTTCGTGGATCGCCCGGTTATACAGCGCGATAAACGACGGCCATTTGTCAAGATCGCCGTTGAATTGAGGAAGGGCGATCTTCGGTAATTTAATCGCGGAGTGATGCGCCGGCGGCGCGCCTTGCGCGGATTCGTCGGTCTCTCTCGCGGGAACGAAGCTTTCGTAACGCCCTATTACCGCGAACCGCATTGTGTCAAAGTCATTACGTATCACGTCTTCTTGAGCGAATTCTTCATCCGTGGCGTCTTGGATTATTTGGAGGTGGGCCTCTTCAAAATTCTGAACTAATTGCGCTACCGCCGGATACCGAACAAGGAAGGTAGGCCTCATGGCCACGTTGTCTACCCCGAGCATCGAATATTGATGCACTTCCTGCATGCGCCGAATGCACAGCTCGCGGCGCCGCGCGCTGCTGCCTCGAGTCATCTCGAAATTGGAATACAAGATGTACTTGTCTCAAATTGAGGGCCGTTCGTGAACGCACGACGCAATCCGTGTTATGCTCGTCAGCCGGTAGCGAAAATATGTACACAACGATACACAACGCACAAACGAAGCAACGAGTTCGAAAGTCGAGAGAATTCAGGGGGTGGCAGCCAGTACAGCAAACGCAAGAAGTATGTCTCGCTCCGGAATGCGGAGACCAAACAAGCAGTACAATGAGCGAAAGCCGCGCCGCTCGCCGAGGTCGAGGGGGGGGGCGGACGACTCGAGCTCGAAAACGAAGATTGATGGCGATGAAGGTTCACGAATAGTCGATCGCCTTTCGCAATTAAATTTTCAAATGCAAATCCGCGATGATTATGCTGCGATTAGCTCAAGAGATCGGAGTAATGGCGTGCGCGCGAAACAACGAATACGCGGATATATTCGCCGCGACGTGCCGATGCGACGCGCGGACAAGATATACCACGCGAAAGGCACACCGATTATCCGATTTCAATGTCCCGATGGACCGCGAGATCAATGTTCGGTTAATGAACCAAAACGAGATGGTCGAGTGATAGCACGCGCGCAAGCAATTATCTTTACGCGGATATCTTTGTCGCAACGTGCCGAGTGCGACGAAGGACGAGAGATATCACGCAAGGCAAGGGGGCACGCGCCGATCACACGATGCAAGAAAATTCGAATAATGGCCCGCACGCAAGCGAGACCACAATAACGCACGCCGATTAGTCGAATGCAATGACAAATGCTTATGCGAAATTCCGATGAATCGCGCGAAAGGTCGGCGGAAGCTTCTAGACGCGAGAAAGAAAAATCCGGCTCGAAGGACCAATGCTCGGGGGGGGGGGAGGTGTCAATCGCCCCGGATTTGCGATCGGTCAATGAGATTTCGTGGTTCAAAGGACCAGAGGGGCAGTCCCCTCACAATTTTAATTAAGCAAATAAAGCGAAAAGGCAAGCGAAAAAGCGATTCACCGTATCGTCGCCCGATGTTCTCGTGGTGGCCTCGTGGCGTCCGGTCCTCCCGGTGGTGATGGAGAGCGGAAAGCGTGCAGCAGGCTAGGATGTGCAGGCACTCAAGTGCCGCAGCAGGCAGGCAGGCAAAACGTGCAATACGGGCAAGCAGGCGATATAGCAGGCACATGTACAAGAGGCAAGCACGCAAGGCTCGAGCTTAACGTGACGACTTGTCGAGCTCCGAAAGTGCGAGTCCACTCGATCAACTCCGAACCGTGCGAGAGCAAAACGGGTGTGTTCTCGAGTCCACGTTTGAACAGCGAATCCTCCCACGGTACTCTTCGGCTCGCGCACCTGCGAATTGCGGCCGGAGCGAGTACTCATGGTTCCAAATAATTGCGGGCCACCCGTGGGCGGGCAGCACGAGTCGGGTGAGTCGCGCGAGTGTTGCTATCTGTCGCGATCCGCCAACGTCTCGCGCGAGTCACAAAATACGATTTTGTACGTTGATTGTACGCGCAACTTATCAACTTATATGTACAACAATTACGAATGACACGGACATCTAATATATACAGGCGAGCGCCGAACACCGGGAGTCACGCGAGAATCCGCGCACGAGCTGCAAATTGTTCGTGATAAAATGAATACCGCTATCGCTGCGTTGAGAAATTTAAATCGCACACCCGACGAACTCTGGAATGACATGCTTGTCTGTTTCTGTTCTCAGAAGCTCGACGCCGGTAGGGGAGAGTTGGATATTACCGCGCGGTTGACAATTCCGCGCCATTGTTTAACTCAATAACTATTTGTATTACGCGCCTACAATGATGTTAATATCATAGGGTAAAAAGGCCTTGACACACAAATCGACGGAAGACGTAAGACGTAAATCGTAACCGTAATACGTGAGCGCCATCAGTAGCTAGAGAATATACATTCCTGCCCCAGGGATCTCGGGTTGCGGTTAGCGGGGTCGGGGGGGGGCTTCGCTGCCGCGGGGGGACCGCCGTAAGCGGTGGGCGAGGGGGTCGAGGGACGGTGTAAAGGGTCACCGGTGGGGGGGCTATGCGGGGGGAAGCGAAAACTGGGCGAGAGGGGGAGCGCGACGCGGGGGGAACACTTTACGTAAAGTTAGGTGTGGCAGGGCTGCCAACGGTGGTGATTTTCCGATGTACCTCGTTAGCGATTGGCTACTTACTTTTTCCCTACATCTTTTTTCCCCATTTTTACGGTGAAAATCGCGAGTCGTCCTCCCGCGAGGGGGAGCGTCGATCGCGCGCTTCTTCGTCCCAACGGGACGGACGCGGTTTTCCGATGTACAACGTTGACGATTGGCTACGCGGACGCGGTTTTCCGATGTACGACGTTGGCGATTGGCTGCGTACTTTTTTTCTACTTTTATCGCTGACGTATAAAAGTGGTGGTTTTTCCGATGTACGACGTTAGCGATTGGCTGCTTATTATTTTTGTTTTTTTCCGATGTATCGAGAGAGAGAGACGATACCGCTCTCTTCGTTCATCCCCCCGAACCGTACGTTTCGCTAATAATATTTTTTATCGCGCGTCCGAACTCGCGTTCAAGGTCGCTGTCGACGTCGCGTCCTCCTTTTGTTTTTTTTCTAGAGCGACGCTGCGAGCGGTCGTCGTGTCCTCCCGCGAGGGGGAGCGTCGATCGCGCGCTTCTTCGTCCCGACGACGGGCCGGACGCGGTTTTCCGACGTATCGAGAGAGATCGAGAGAGAGAGATCGAGAGAGAGAGACGATACCGCTCTCCTCGTTCACCCCGAACCGTTACGTTTCGCTAATAATATTTTTTTATCGCGCGTCCGAACTCGCGTTCAAGGTCGCTGTCGACGTTGCATCCTCCTTTTTGTTTTTTCTTTTTTCGAGCGACGCTGCGAGCGGTCGTCGTGTCCTCCCGCGAGGGGGAGCGTCGATCGCGCTTTTTCGTCCCGACGGGCCGGACGCGGTTTTCTGATGTATCGAGAGAGACCGAGAGAGACGATACCGCTCTCTCTTCGTTCACCCGAACCGTACGTTTCGCGAATAATATTTTTTATCGCGCGTCCGAATTCGCGTTCAAGGTCGCTGTCGACGACACATCCTCCTTTTGTTTTTCTCGAACGACGCGGCGAGCAATTGTCGTTTTTTCCGGGGAAAGAGTTTATCTCTGGGTATGGAAAACCAACGTTGAGATAACGAACGCGTATATAAAATGAGTTTTGCTCGCGACGGCGCGGCATACGGTGACGCGGATTGACAAATGTATCGTGAGAGAGCGGTGCGAACCGATCGGAACGGGGAATAAAGTTGTTTTTTAATGCGGTACGAGCGACGAGTACGTAGAACTTTGCAAAAACCGGTGTTTAATTATAAAATTAGAAAAACCGACCGAAACGTCGTTATCGTCAAACGCATGTGCGTTGGTGGTGGTGAAGGAGAACGCGCGATGGAATCTGGCGACTCATCATTTGCGGAGAGAGATCGGAGCGCGAACTGCGCGCAAGCGCGCGTGGATAGAGACGACGATGGTAAATTGCCGCTCAAATATCATCATTATTATCAGACGGTGTTCGGAGGAGAGAAGCTACGTAGGATTTACACCTGTGGGTCTTGTCGTCTTTTCGATCGAGTGAAATTCTGTGTTCCCGAGGGTGAAAGGCCCTTCTGGATAACATGCAGAAAGAGTGCGACGAATTGCTCGCCGCGGACGTCCGCGACGCGGACGGATATCGCGCGTGGAGACGACGATGCGACGAGTGTCTCCAGCTCCTGCGGGAGAGCTGTCGAGTCGGACGCTCCGGAGGGCGAGGCAACACCGGAGCCGTGACCGCTCTGGTGGCTCGAATAGCGCGACTGGAAGGTTCGAGGGAGGATCTGCGTCGGCGATTCGAACGCGCCGTGGGTGCCGGTTTGGACGGTGAGGGTGCAGGTAGCAGCAGCGTCAGCGAAGGATTTTCGTGGGTCGAGATCGATACGGCGTTCCGAAGTCGCGTGCTCACAGGCGTTGCGACGAACTCGACGTACATCGAACCCGCGCGATTTCTCGAGGATGCGAAGGGCACCGTGCTCGAAAAAGTGCAGGAAAATTTGAACAAACACACGTGTTTGAAGGTAAATGTCATGTTCAATGGAATTCGTAGCGAACGATAAGATCGATATGAAGAGTATCGTTACGCGGAACGAACAGCTCCTCCAAGCGTCCAATTTGAGCGAGTGGTACGATATGCGCGTGCGCGACGCAATTCTAGCAGGGTTGGACGAATTTCAGGAACGCGACAGCGGATGGGCGTTGTCTAAAATACTGAACCTAACGGTGAACGTGAACAAGTGTAATCCCATGCGCGTGGGATGTTGGATGGAAATACCGCGAGGTATAAGACTTAAAAAGGCGGTGGTAAACGTGCGATCGGAGAAGGACACGTGTTTCGCACGCGCGGTGGTCGCGGCTCTGTATCCCGCCGAGCGGCACGCGGAACGATGCGTCTCGTATCCCGATTACGCGACGGTGCTGAATCTCGACGGGATAAACTTCCCCATAGATCTGAAACACATCGGAAAGTTCGAACGTCAGAATGACGTATCGATCAATGTGTTCACCACTCGGAAAGAGATTGGAAAGAAAGATAAGTACGCCGACGACAACGCGATCGTGCCTCTGCGGTTAACCGACGATAAGAGGGATAGACACGTAAATCTCCTATATCTGCGCGATACGTTGCGTGGCGTCGTCAACGGGGGTCATTTCGCCTGGATAAAGAATCTATCGCGATTGGTGAATTCACAATTGACCGTGCGCCGCTGCGCGAAGCACGTTTGCGATCGGTAAGTAAAAAAACTGAAGAACAAGGGAACGGAGAGAGATGTTATTTAATATATGGCGTTACTTCGCAGATGCCTACACTATTTCTATACGCGCGAAAAGTTGGCCGCTCACAGCGTCGACTGCGGTCGAATGAACGACTGCGCCATCGTTCTTCCAAACGAGGACAATAAGTGGCTGTCTTTCGACAATCACGACAGGAGGAGCGACTCCCCTTCGTGGTGTACGCGGATCTGGAGTGTCTTCTTGAACCATGGGAGAGGGAGAATGCCGAAGGGAGGGCGAGATACGCTTATCAGCGTCACGTACCGTTGGGTTACTATCTGTGCTGCACCTACGACGATACCGTATCCACGTACAGATATCGTCGCGGCGAGGATTGTGTTTCGTGGTTCGTTAACGAGCTTCGCGTTCTCGCGCGTCGCGCTAAGATTAAATTCTCCACCAATATATTTATGATAGAACTTACGGAGGACGAGAAACGCGAATTTCTGTGCGCGACGCATTGTCACGTGTGTCGAAAAATGTTCCAACCGGAGGACAAACGCATGCGAGATCACTGTCATCTAACCGGACGTTACAGAGGTCCGGCGCATGTTCGTTGCAATCTGAATTACAGAAACGTGTACATGATTCCCGTGTTCTTCCACAATCTGTCGGGTTACGACGCGCATTTCATCATCGAGAAAATCGCGAACGATTTCGAGGGCGAGGTCGAGCTTCTACCGCTTACGAAGGAAACCTACATATCGTTCTCAAGACCGTTAAAGAGCGCAGACGGATGGGACATGGGATCGGTACGTTAAGCTACGATCGTACAAATTTTTAGCCGCGAGTATCGAAACCCTGCGTCCTATCTGAGCAAGGACAAGCTGAGAATAACGCGCTCGGAGTACGCGGATTTTAGCACAGAGGATATCGATATGCTTACTCGCAAGAGAGTATTTCCGTACGAGTACGTCGACAGTCTGGACAAGTTGCGGGAGACCGATCTTCCACCGTGCGAAGTCTTTTACAGCACACTGACTGACGAGACAGCGAGCGAGAGCGACAGCGACTACGATATAACGAAACGTACGGTTCGGGGGATGAACGAAGAGAGCGGTATCGTCTCTCTCTCTCGATACATCGGAAAAAGAACAAAAAAATAAGCAGCCAATCGCTAACGTCGTACATCGGAAAAACCACCACTTTTATACGTCAGCGATAAAAGTAGAAAAAAAGTACGCAGCCAATCGCCAACGTCGTACATCGGAAAACCGCGTCCGCGTAGCCAATCGTCAACGTTGTACATCGGAAAACCGCGTCCGTCCCGTTGGGACGAAGAAGCGCGCGATCGACGCTCCCCCTCGCGGGAGGACGACTCGCGATTTTCACCGTAAAAATGGGGAAAAAAGATGTAGGGAAAAAGTAAGTAGCCAATCGCTAACGAGGTACATCGGAAAATCACCACCGTTGGCAGCCCTGCCACACCTAACTTTACGTAAAGTGTTCCCCCCGCGTCGCGCTCCCCCTCTCGCCCAGTTTTCGCTTCCCCCCGCATAGCCCCCCCACCGCTGACCCTTTACACCGTCCCTCGACCCCCTCGCCCACCGCTTACGGCGGTCCCCCCGCGGCAGCGAAGCCCCCCCCGACCCCGCTAACCGCAACCCGAGATCCCTGGGGCAGGAATGTATATTACCTAGCTACTGCCATCACACACGACTGCCGTAAGCTGTAAGCTTCGACCAATCATCATCAAAGCACAGTATATACTGTGATCAAAGCAATTGCGCAAAAATATATTCCAAAGTGTCAAGTGCTATTTGTTGCATCTTCACTTTTGTATTGTATTTACGTTCTATTGTGAAAAGTAAGTATATGTTGATAACAATATATTTACAATATCATATGTTTTAATAATATATAATTCACAATGTAAACCAGTATATATTATATTTTATTACTACAAAATCATTAAAGTAATGAATGTCATTTATAACCTCAAAACCCAAATTTATTTATTATATATTTTTGAGTTTATATATATATATATATATATATATATATAAACTCAAAAATATATAATAAATAAATTTGGGTTTTATATTTTATATATATATATATATATATATTTTTTTTTTATTTTATATATATATTATTACTAATTCTACTATTAACTATATATATATAGTTTATTTATTTTTTAATTCAATTTTTTTGAATGTCCGCTTTGAATGAGAAAATTTCATGCAAATTTTATGCAGGATAATCAACAAAGAAAATATTTTTATAGAACATCTTTCCTGAATTATATGGATGATAGAGAGGAAATGTTGCTTGAACTTTTGGTTCTGGGTGCTGGTCTCATATTGCTGAGTCGCCAAGAAAAATCAAAAAAGTGGGCTAACAGAAGGTGGTGGGCCCGTCCTATCAACTGTCAACGTAACAATCAAGGAGATTATATGAATTTGCTGCAAGAAATGAAATCAGATTCGGTGATGTTTTTTCGATACACCCGAATAATATTACCACTTTTTAACAATTTGCTCCAAAAAATAAGAGCACTTTTGATGAAAAGAAATTGGAGAGCTTTGTAACCGGAGCAGAGACTCGCTATTATATTCTCAGGTACGCAATATTTTATTTATAAGTAAATAAAATACTATGTACGTAGGGCTACGTCAACTGTCCTTCATTGAATACTTTAACACGAAATAGTTGACGTACTTGTACCGTTGATTGCGGCACACTTTCTACTGTGCCCGTTTGATTGTTGTGCTCATTGAATATAATCCAACTTTTCAATATTACAGATATCTTGCAACTGGAGATTTGCCACTGTCTATATTGCGTTAGCCTATCGTATTGGCAAATCAACGGTTTATAAGGTGGTGAAAGAAACTTGCGATATATTAATGAACGTACAGGCACCTTTATATTTGCGGACTCCAACCAGAGACGAGTGGACAAAAATTTGCAGTAACTTTTGGAGTAACTGGAACTTCCCAAATTGTGTAGGGGCCGTAGATGGCAAGCATGTGCAAATTGACGCACCGCTCAATTCTGGAAGCTTGTACTAGTAGTAGTAGTAGTAGTAGTACTAGTGGGAGGTACCACCAGGGTCCTTGTCGGCCACCAGATCTAGCTGATCCTTTGTGCCTTTCCACTTGTTTTTTGCTAAATCTCGAAATACAGTCCTGAATCTTGTACCAGGTTTATCAGATCTGTAACCCTAGCATTTTCTAGATCCTGTGGAGTTAAGTACATACACCCCTAGGTTTTGTATCTTTTGCATATAAATGCCGGGCATTGGCATATTATATGTACGTTGTCTTCTTTCTCGTCTCCGCAAAGGCGACATGTCTTTTGCTCTGCGAGCCCGAGATTAAAAAGGTGTGCTCTGAGTATGGTGGAGTGACCAGTGTTTGCACAAGCTCGCGCACAAGCCTGATCTCGAGAATCAGATGAGGAAAGAACAAATAAAAAAAATTCATTTATTGAAAGAGAGATTGCGTTTCGTGATTTATATGTAATTCAAAAAAAAAAATTTAAAGTGGGCAGAACTATAAAAAGAATACCAACATTTGTTGCATAGGAGAAGGGAAACTGCCCTAAGACCTTCCCAGTATTCGTGAACAAAATTATACATCGGTAATAAAAAAATACAATATATGTACAATAAATGTCTCAAATGCATAAAAGAAACAAATAAATGGTTATCATAAAACAGTCCTTTCTTTAAATATGTATCATAATATACTTTGAAGTTTTACTGAGGTATTTCTTTATCATATAAAATCTTCATTATAAGAAGAATTGTCATGTCGGTTGCAACCGAAGGATTAATTATTTAATATACTTTAGACTGAGCTCAGTGTTACAATAAGACTCGAAATGAACTTTTAATCTCTTTTCAAAAGACGAGGAAGTCTTCCTCTCGCTTGCTCTCGTGATCTCTGCGAATTGTAACCGCAAAGGGTAACCTTGAGAGGATTGATTATCTCTCTCGCAACGATAGACGAATATCTAACGTTCCCACTCAAGTATATATAAACAGGTTACCTTTTGTTTGATGATAACATCACGTAGGATGTTCACACACGAGTATAAATCGAAAGTACCAAGCCAAAACCTCGTTCATCCAAGACTTCGAAAGGACGTTTTATCTCATGCCGAAAAGGCTCTCTCGAACGTTCCAGAAAATGGCTGCCTTTTTCGAGCCTTCCACGTGCCGGCATGGCTCGCCAGGACATATCTCACTGGCTTCCTCTCGGTGACGATCGTTGTTGTCCTTTTTTGATTCGTATATGTTTCACAATTATCCTGTTTATTGCACACGGATAGGCCGATCTCGGATACTTTACAACTTAACTGCGAAAAGATGATGCAATTATTCGACTCGAACTTATGTATCACGCACGATGTCTGGGAGACGAATGCTCGCTCGCCCGGGCTGCGCGCCCCTCCTAACATGCTCACGCAAGCGCGCGGGAAGCCCGCGCTCGGCCGTTCTCGAACGCCTGGGTTACTACGCAGTCGGGACCTATTTCGCGCGCGCACAAGCATTCGCACCTTCGTGAACCTGGAACCCGACTTTACGAAAATTAAAAATTAATAATATAATTTGTTTGTACTTCGTTTGTACCCGTTTGTACCACTTTTCATTTTGTTTGTACCTCAAAGGGTTCGGAGATATAAGGTGGTTAAAAATGACCAGAACCCAACTTTAAGATACTTTAATTTCATTAATGTCATTCGATAGAGAATCGTTTGTACCCGTTTGTACCACTTTTCATTTCGTTTGTACCTCAAAGGGTTCGGAGATATAAGGTGGTTAAAAATGGCCAGAACTCAACTTTAAGATATTTTAATTTCATTAATTTCATTCGATAGAGAATCGTTAGTACCCGTTTGTACCGCTTTTCATTTCGTTTGTACCTCAAAGGGTTTGAAAATACAATTATTTAAAATTATTAGACCTAACGCTAAAACAGTAAATCCGCTATTTTTTAAGATATCGCGAAACGGTCAACGGGATTCGACAGATAATCATTAGTACCCGTTTGTACCGCTTTTCATTTCGTTTGTACCTCAAAGGGTTTGAAAATACAATTATTTAAAATTATTAGACCTAACGCTAAAACAGTAAATCCGCTATTTTTTAAGATATCGCGAAACGGTCAACGGGATTCGACAGATAATCATTAGTACTCGTTTGTACCGCTTTTCATTTCGTTTGTACCTCAAAGGGTTCGAAAATACAATTATTTAAAATTATTAGACCTAACGCTAAAACAGTAAATCCGCTATTTTTTAAGATATCGCGAAACGGTCAACGGGGTTCGACAGATAATCATTAGTACCCGTTTGTACCGCTTTTCATTTCGTTTGTACCTCAAAGGGTTTGAAAATACAATTATTTAAAATTATTAGACCTAACGCTAAAACAGTAAATCCGCTATTTTTTAAGATATCGCGAAACGGTCAACGGGATTCGACAGATAATCATTAGTACCCGTTTGTACCGCTTTTCATTTCGTTTGTACCTCAAAGGGTTCGAAAATACAATTATTTAAAATTATTAGACCTAACGCTAAAACAGTAAATCCGCTATTTTTTAAGATATCGCGAAACGGTCAACGGGGTTCGACAGATAATCATTAGTACCCGTTTGTACCGCTTTTCATTTCGTTTGTACCTCAAAGGGTTTGAAAATACAATTATTTAAAATTATTAGACCTAACGCTAAAACAGTAAATCCGCTATTTTTTAAGATATCGCGAAACGGTCAACGGGGTTCGACAGATAATCATTAGTACCCGTTTGTACCGCTTTTCATTTCGTTTGTACCTCAAAGGGTTTGAAAATACAATTATTTAAAATTATTAGACCTAACGCTAAAACAGTAAATCCGCTATTTTTTAAGATATCGCGAAACGGTCAACGGGATTCGACAGATAATCATTAGTACCCGTTTGTACCGCTTTTCATTTCGTTTGTACCTCAAAGGGTTTGAAAATACAATTATTTAAAATTATTAGACCTAACGCTAAAACAGTAAATCCGCTATTTTTTAAGATATCGCGAAACGGTCAACGGGATTCGACAGATAATCATTAGTACCCGTTTGTACCGCTTTTCATTTCGTTTGTACCTCAAAGGGTTTGAAAATACAATTATTTAAAATTATTAGACCTAACGCTAAAACAGTAAATCCGCTATTTTTTAAGATATCGCGAAACGGTCAACGGGATTCGACAGATAATCATTAGTACTCGTTTGTACCGCTTTTCATTTCGTTTGTACCTCAAAGGGTTCGAAAATACAATTATTTAAAATTATTAGACCTAACGCTAAAACAGTAAATCCGCTATTTTTTAAGATATCGCGAAACGGTCAACGGGGTTCGACAGATAATCATTAGTACCCGTTTGTACCGCTTTTCATTTCGTTTGTACCTCAAAGGGTTTGAAAATACAATTATTTAAAATTATTAGACCTAACGCTAAAACAGTAAATCCGCTATTTTTTAAGATATCGCGAAACGGTCAACGGGATTCGACAGATAATCATTAGTACCCGTTTGTACCGCTTTTCATTTCGTTTGTACCTCAAAGGGTTTGAAAATACAATTATTTAAAATTATTAGACCTAACGCTAAAACAGTAAATCCGCTATTTTTTAAGATATCGCGAAACGGTCAACGGGATTCGACAGATAATCATTAGTACCCGTTTGTACCGCTTTTCATTTCGTTTGTACCTCAAAGGGTTTGAAAATACAATTATTTAAAATTATTAGACCTAACGCTAAAACAGTAAATCCGCTATTTTTTAAGATATCGCGAAACGGTCAACGGGATTCGACAGAGAATCGTTAGTACTCGTTTGTACCGCTTTTCATTTCGTTTGTACCTCAAAGGGTTCGAAAATACAATTATTTAAAATTATTAGACCTAACGCTAAAACAGTAAATCCGCTATTTTTTAAGATATCGCGAAACGGTCAACTGGGTTCGACAGATAATCATTAGTACCCGTTTGTACCGCTTTTCATTTCGTTTGTACCTCAAAGGGTTTGAAAATACAATTATTTAAAATTATTAGACCTAACGCTAAAACAGTAAATCCGCTATTTTTTAAGATATCGCGAAACGGTCAACGGGATTCGACAGAGAATCGTTAGTACTCGTTTGTACCGCTTTTCATTTCGTTTGTACCTCAAAGGGTTCGAAAATACAATTATTTAAAATTATTAGACCTAACGCTAAAACAGTAAATCCGCTATTTTTTAAGATATCGCGAAACGGTCAACGGGGTTTGACAGATAATCGTTAGAAAACCTTCAGGTATGTCTAGTTAAATTTTTGAGATAAAACTTTGAATAGTTTGAATAGTTAACAAATGGTGATTGTTTTTTCTACGTGGGGGTCCAATGGATCTTGTGTGACCATTATGAAATTATTCGGAGGTGTGACCGCATCGGGTAAATCTATTGCATAATTGTTATATTCCTGCGCTTAGTGTAATCCGGAACTAACGACGAGGACGTGACAGGATTCTAGTTCCATTTTGTTTTTTCTTTTGCTTTTTTATAATACTTTTTTGTTTTTTTTTTGTTTTTAAAAATATATTTTGTTTTTTTTATTTATTTTATATTTTATGTTTGTTATATATATATATATATATATATATATATATATATATTAATAAACTATTTTAATTATATAAAAGAATAAAATATTAAAAATTATAAAATAATAATAATATATTATTTATTGAATATGCCAATATCTATGTGCCAGGGACCTTTTCCTTTTTACTTTAATATTTCAGAATGTTTGTTTCATGTCCCCTCATGTCTCTTTATTGCTTATGTTTCTTTTACATACATTAGCATTGCTAATTTTCTCTTTTGTAGCAATGCTCTTGCTGTTATTAGGATTGGTTTTTTATTGGCACCTAAGTCGTTATGAACCTCCCATCGCCCGGTTATTCGACGGATGTACGCCACGTAATGTCCGACATACTTTGGATCTGAATTCCCAATATATTCTATGGCAGAAACTAATCTATAATTTAATTTGCCAACTATTAACTTTGAGGGAATTTGTGAAATAGTAAATACTCCAGGCCAGTTTTTGTAATCCATGTTTGCAGCAAGTTTTACCCATTGCAAGCATTCGATGTCGATGAAGAGATGATTTCCACTAGAAACTTTTGAAAGTACATTGTTCGACCCACATCGAATGCAATTCTTATAGAATTCATCACATATTTTATCATTAATAGAACTTTCAAGAGCCTGCATACCTTTTTCATAGAAAGGCTTTGTATTTATGTCAATAACCGGGCGATTATTGATAATATCACCACAATCACAACATTGCTGCGTGATTTGATACGAATGTTCGTTGGTTAATAAGTTTGAAGAAACCAAATTACTAATGTTGGAATGGCAATTAATTTCATTATTTTTCACCTCGAATATATTGCTCAGTAGCGTCGATCGTTTCTTATATGTTTGGGCAACTGCTCCATAAGTTGAAAATATTTTTATGAAATCATAAAACTCATTCTTCGAAACCGTAATATAATTATGATAACTGGCCCAATCTCGGTAACCTGCTAACACGGACTGCGCAACTGTATCAAACGGGCACGTGTTGTAAAATGTCACATCTTTTCCTGCTACGCGAACTCGCCCCAATAGTTGTCCGTTTTTTAATAACAGTAAATTAGCGTTTCTACTAGGCTTCTGAAGAATGTTTTCAATGTCCGGACACGGAGTTAAATACTTGCCCCGTTTTGACGTTTTTACATTTAATTTTTCTTTGAGAACATTAGCATCAGGCTCATCGACGACGCTATCAACCATTGGACATAGAATTTCATACTTTGTTCGTTTTGCCTGATTTTCGATGTTACATGATTCGGTTCTTGACAAATTTTTTCCACCCCAGTTTTCTTCTTCGTATAAAAATGAATAAATTCCTTCAAAATGCTTTACATTCATCTCAGCTTTCTCAATAGATGTCTCATTAGATGTCGAAAACTCCGAGATTTCAGTTTCACGGAATTTTGAAACTGCATCAAGTTCTATGGGTTCTTCATGTGAAACACTGAGTTTTTCAATTTCACCACAGTTCGAAATTTCTTCTATTTCTAATTTAGTGTCGATTTTTGAGATCATGTCAAGTTTTGATACCGCATTTTCTGATTTTGAGATTTCTGAGGTAGACACATCCAGTTTCGAAATTTCATTCGATGTAATAATTATTTGAGATTTATCAGTGGAATCGCAAGCAGCGTTCAAAAGTTTTTCGGTGCCGGAAATTGATCGTATGTGTTTTATTATAAACTTGTCAACACGAAGGTTCCGATCACCTTTTAAAATCAGATTTTTTAATTCACGAAAATATTCTTCGCTTCGCGAAGAAGTTGCAACAGTCTCATTTGGTGCCAATACGCATGTCCAAAGAGTAAAATGTTTACTTATTCTTAGGAGACTATTCGCAAAATTCGGACACCAATATGGATTTGGTCGGTCACCTATTTGTGCTCTCTGTTTACAATCATTTTCAAGTTCTTTCAAAAAAATACTCAATTTTCCGGTTACGTCGAACTCGAAAGTTTCAAGATCCACTGCAAAATTATCTTCGGAATTATCATTTTCATAATTTATTTCTTTTTCTATTACAGCATCAATTTCTTTTTCGTTTACTGATTTAATGTTCTGGATCAGTTTTTTTTGGGCACTAAAGCAGTTGTTATTTGAATTTACGTCCTCGGTCTCAGAAAAAGCTACTATCAGAGTGTCGCGTAACAAGCTTTCGAAGCTTTTAAATGTTGTGCATTTTGCGAGAAGTCCAATGCATCGAAGAAAAAATTCTTTTACACGTATATGAGTATTACGAAAGCATTTCCAACGAGTGACAAGCTTGATAAGATGAGCAATATCGATTCTTATGTAACAACGTGGTTTTGTAATGGAACAATTTCCTTCAGCAAGCGCAAAACATCTATCGACATATGTATTAAGATCAATTGTTTCGAATGCCAAGCAAACAGCATTTAAAAGTGCCAAGGCATAATCGATAACAATTTCCGTAGGACACGGTACGCCAGAACGTAACCATTCGCGTAACCAATAAGATAAAATATTCGCATCATGCTTTTCCGAAATCATTTGGACAACTGGCAAGATTTTCGTATTAAATGGAATTACACCTTGATAAAGATATATCGTTGAACTTGATCCATCTGGTTTTGTAATGCTTCGAACAATCGAACCCGTCGCATCTATGCTTAGACTACCAATTTTTGACATGTCTTTGCAATATTTTTTATACAGAAAGATTTGTTCCGGACTCCAGTACATCGCGAAGAACTTATCGTATCCAATTTCTCGAATAGTCCCCACGAATTCGGGGCGATATTTTAATTCACGCATCGATTCAAGAACATCGACACCTTTACGAAGTCCTAATTCACGATCGCTTTCCGTTTGCTTTGCCTTGCGCAGAACATCTTCGTTGTACAAATGCGCGGGAACTTTATCGCCGAATTCCATAAGCTCATTAGCTTTTTGTCTACGCCAAGCATACGTTGATTGGGCAGTGACTTCCTTAGCGACCCGTTTTCTGTTCTCTCCTCGCAGTTGGCGCTTCTTTTTATGCTCAATTTCTTTTGTGTTACTTGTTGACACTTGCAGTGTGAGTCCATTTTCGGTTGGTTTGTCTAAAGCGTACAAATTAATTTCAACATTACATTCAGTACAAGAACCTTTTATCATCACATATAATTCCCCGGGATTCTCGTTAATTTTCGGATTTTTAAAAGTATAACAACATGGCAACTTATGTTCTCGCCACAATTGCTCCTGAAGTATATCAGTCCAACCCCGTCGTAATACTTTATAATTCCTATCTTTGTACGATACATCACGCGCACGAATACTATTCCAATCATCGCCTGAAATAGTGATTGTCGCTCTAAGTGGTGATAATAATTCACGAGACGCATTCATTGACCAGTTTGAGTGATTTGAGTCACAACTGCGATTTTTTTTCGAAGTTGATATTTCGAGATTTTGCCCAACGCCGTGCCATTCTCTCAGCATACCCTGGATTTTGTGATCATTCCGAGAAATGTATAAATACATGTGCTTTATCGATATTTCGTTTCGCATTTTTAGGACTGCGTCATTCCAAACGCTTTGCGATAATGATTTTAGTTCTCCGCTGTCGTCGAAAAACATCAAATCTTTTATTGAATCGAAAATAATTTGGACAGGAAATTTTGCTGCGCGTGGCATGTTTATCGGCTCTTTCTGCGAATCAGTTTAATCACTAAACTTGTATTCTCAAAATTAGAAAAATTTTCCGCTTATAGTCAGAGAACTAGAAAACTAAAGTTACTGAACCTTTACAATCTATGCGAGCATATTAAGCACGAGTAAATAGAAGTTGCCCTGTACAGGAATAAAAAGTAATGTAAATAGCACAATTTTAAATACAGTAAATAAGCTATTAAAAATAAAAGAGACAGATTAAAAGAGTATTACGGAAACAGAAAAATAAATAAATTAAAAGGGTAATACGGAATTCGAGAAGATAGATGTATGATAAAAAGTGAATCGAAATTTGCAAATAACGTCTGTTTTACTTATCGTAAATATACGTTTAAATCAAGCCTTGTCAAAGTCAACTCGCGAGCTGAACGCGCTTCCACCTATCCGTCGTCTCGCTAGATTACGGGCCTGTCCGAAGTCAGCGCACGAACCGAAAATGCGCTTCCACCTCTCCGCCGTCTCGCTAGATTACGGGCCTGTCCGAAGTCAGCTCGTAAGCCGAACGCGCTTCCACCTCCCCGCCCTCTCACTAGTTAAATCATTGAAATGTACTAGTTTGTATCTTAAAAGAATGAGATATAAAGATGCCAGGTTGCATATACAAGTAGCATGAAACCACAGAAAAGGGACACAAGCGCGAACGCGTGCGACGCAGGACGTTCTCGGCAGTGTAGTGACGACGGCAACAACGCGATGCTCTTCTGTTCGAGACGCGCCGGCAGCCAATGTTGATATATAGCCGTGCTATCGTACTATAGCTTGAGCGATTGAATCGTTTGTCACATACTATCTCCACGTAATATTATTCATTTTTAATATTTAATAACTTGATTATTATTACGAATTTTGCAAAACGGTATAAAACTTCTTGTTCATCTTATTCTATTTTACTTCCTTGCAAACGATGGCAAGGGTGTATTAAGCCTCTATAGAATTTAATATCATTACTTCACTTTTCAATTATATTGTTGAAAAGTTACCGAAAACCGTATTTTGTTGCTATTGAAATAATATAGTAATATATATAGTTCGGGAGTACAAGTAAATATTAATGATAGATGTTTCGTGCGCGACCGAGGTATCCTCGGGACACGAAGTATGCCGGGACCACCCTGTCCAGGGCGCGGGGCAAGAACCAAGGAGGTAGCGAAAAGAGGGTTCAAAAAACGCTCGCCGGGTTTTCTGACAAACACACTTTATTGCACATAGAGTACTTCTCGCATTCACGCACCCGAGCACCCGGAGCATTCGCGGGATGGCGGGACTGAAATCTTGAGTCGCTCCTTCTGTCTGCGTGGCTCGCGAAACGGAAATCTTGTAGAGCGGTAGATGACCGCCCTAGCGTCCGGAGATCTTGCTCGCGGTCAACGGATATCTTGTCGCGAAACAGACGAGCGAGCGCGGTCACGAGGTGCGAGATGCTCAGGCTTTCTTGTTGTCTCGGGTACGCGATAGTGAGTTCGCTTTTTACACAATCACTATACGCTTTACATTCACGATGATGGTCCGTGTTCACAAACGGCGCGGCACGACAAAATGGCCGCGAGAGAGGGGTCGATATCGGGATCGAGCTCCCTTCGCTGAGTTATTGAGCAGTGCTCGCTTGCACTTACGCTCGGTTCTCACAACACTTGTTGCAATCACGATACCCAGGTTGACTGCATGTGACGGTCTCGTTCGCCGTCTGTACGGTCTTTTAGATGAGGATCACGGTACCGCACGCGGTGATCACGTGATCTGTTTATGCTCGTTGCCCACTCGATTGCGGGCGACAACTCGTCAATCTCGTATGACGAGAGATAGTGCGCGACGACTAATGCCGCTCGCGACAACACTTATACGCTCGAAACTACCCTCGCACAGGGCGTCTCGCGTTCACCCATACCGAATTCCTCGCAGTCGGAGAACGGCTCACTCTTCGCGGCACGAGCGAAAGAGCGATTCGAGATGTTTCACGCGGCGATCTCAAGGATGCGGCTCGCGATGAAACTTGATTACGGACTTCACGCACTGGCGGTCGAGACCACTCCCGATAGGCACAATGTCGCGAACGCCCGGCTCGATGTGTCTCTTGTCGCGGCAGAGAACAGAAGAGAGCGCGGATCGATATCGATTATCCTTCGTCCCGAGAGGAGACCCTCGGCGGGGGCATGGGCCTCACGAAGGGCGAATCACATCGATCCGCGATGTTACGCGTTGCGCGGTATACATATTTCGGAATACGCGTGCGCGTTTTGCAATCGCGCTGTCGAAACGGTAGCGCGATACTCGGGTGATCTCGGATAAGGTCGAGTCAAGCCCGAGGGTTGTTTGTGCTTGCGCCAGGGGCCATTACTTTCGCGACAGCGCCCTGCCACCTGATTTTACCTTAATCCTAAACATACCGCCCGCCTCGAAGCTTTAGTTTCGAAATTTTCTGACTTCGAATGTGATGAAGTTCGAGGAGGTCGATATGTGAACGCACGAAATCTTATGAGCTAATTGAACGCAAACTTACATACTGTCGCAGAACTTTATTTACAAGACTTAAGCATTAAGGGTAACAAGAATATCACGAACCGCCCGCCGTGGCAGACAGTTCAGCGACGCGAAGGCTGAAGAGAAGTCGAATCGTTACTAGAAGTCTCGTCAGAACGCGTCTCACAGTCAATCGGCAGCAAACACAGTTTTACTATCGGCCGGGTATACTCGGACGTAGCGGTTTTGACATTCACAACACGAATCAATCCATCGGAACCGGCGTGGCACTGGGTAATTCGACCAAGCTCCCATTTACAAAGAGGCAGTGTGGCATTCCGCAATAAAACGAGCTGCCCAACTTTCACGGGCGTTTGCAATTGTCGCCATTTAACACGCTGCTGCAACGTGTTAACGTAATCTGTTTGCCACAATTTCCAAAAGCGCTCGGTCAAATGTCGAACTCGTTGCCACCTCGACAACCGATTTTCATGCAAATCTAATAGCGATGGCTCCGGATTGACCGTGATCGCCGATCCGATTAAAAAATGTCCGGGCGTTAAGACCTTGTAATCATTGAGCGTATCTTTCTACGGAGCGAGAGGTCGCGAATTAAGACACGCTTCGATTCGGCACAACAAAGTCGTAAGCTCTTCGAACGTGAGCGTGTGATTCTGGAGTACCCGACGGAGATGATGTTTCACGCTCCGGACTCCGGCTTCCCATAAACCACCGAAATGTGGCGCAGACGGGGGAATAAAATGCCATTGGACATTATCGGAAGCGGTGGCGTTGAGAAAATTCGGATCATTAACGGCTGCGCGATATGCTTGGGATAACTCTTTATTGGCTCCGACAAACGTTGTCCCGTTATCGGAGTACATTGACTTCGGCAATCCTCGACGAGCGCAGAATCGAGAAAAGGCGTCTAGAAACGCGGGTGTGGAATAATTTCCTACTAATTCTAAATGGATCGCGCGGGTTGCTAGACAGACAAACAACGCGATATACGCTTTTCGCGAACTAATTCCGCGGCCACCGGAAGCGCGAACTTGTACGGGTCCCGCGTAATCGAGACCGCAATGTGAGAAACTGCGCGATGGCGGAGACACTCGCAGGGTAGGAAGATCTCCCATGAGCTGCTGGGGCACGACCGCTTTTTCACGCGTGCAAACCACGCACTTATGAATTATCGATCGGACCGCGCTTCGAGCTCGTAAGATCCAGAAGTCCTGTCGCAGCGTTGCGAGCGTGAGCTGCATGCCTGCATGAAGCGTTCGCGAATGAGCTTGCCGAATGAGTAGAGTCACTAACGGATGTGACGCGAGTAAAATTGGATGCTTAGAATTAAATGAGATCGGAGCGTTTTTCAAGCGTCCTCCGACTCTAAGCAATCCCTCGTGATCCACAAATGGATTTAACGATAAGAGCGGACTTTTAGCATGTGACGGTCTCGTTCGCCGTCTGTACGGTCTTTTAGATGAGGATCACGGTACCGCACGCGGTGATCACGTGATCTGTTTATGCTCGTTGCCCACTCGATTGCGGGCGACAACTCGTCAATCTCGTATGACGAGAGATAGTGCGCGACGACTAATGCCGCTTGCGACAACACTTATACGCTCGAAACTACCCTCGCACAGGGCGTCTCGCGTTCCCCCATACCGAATTCCTCGCAGTCGGAGAACGGCTCACTCTTCGCGGCACGAGCGAAAGAGCGATTCGAGATGTTTCACGCGGCGATCTCAAGGATGCGGCTCGCGATGAAACTTGATTACGGACTTCACGCACTGGCGGTCGAGACCACTCCCGATAGGCACAATGTCGCGAACGCCCGGCTCGATGTGTCTCTTGTCGCGGCAGAGAACAGAAGAGAGCGCGGATCGATATCGATTATCCTTCGTCCCGAGAGGAGACCCTCGGCGGGGGCATGGGCCTCACGAAGGGCGAATCACATCGATCCGCGATGTTACGCGTTGCGCGGTATACATATTTCGGAATACGCGTGCGCGTTTTGCAATCGCGCTGTCGAAACGGTAGCGCGATACTCGGGTGATCTCGGATAAGGTCGAGTCAAGCCCGAGGGTTGTTTGTGCTTGCGCCAGGGGCCATTATTTTCGCGACAGCGCCCTGCCACCTGATTTTACCTTAATCCTAAACAATAGAAAAACAGATCGTAAACATATTTTGATCACGAAAAATAGCCAATATACTTCTGTCAATTTTGACCAGATTATATATATATCTACTCCTTAAGGCACAAATGATTCTTTATCAAATGACGTTAATGAAATTAAAATACCTCGAAGATAATTCTGACCATTTATTAATCACTTTGCATTTGTTTACCCTTTGAAGTAAAAAAAATGAAAAGAGGTACAAACGGGTACAACCAATTCTATGTCGAATCCCGTTGACCGTTTCGCGATATCTTAAAAAATAGCGGATTTACTGTTTTAGCGTTAGGTCTAATAATTTTAAATAATTGTATTTTCGAACCCTTTGAGGTACAAACGAAATGAAAAGCGGTACAAACGAGTACTAACGATTCTCTGTCGAATCCCGTTGACCGTTTTGCGATATCTTAAAAAATAGCGGATTTACCGTATTAACGTTAGTCTAATAATTTAAAATAATTGTACTTCCGAATCCTTTGAGGTACAAACGAAATGAAAAGCGGTACAAACGGGTACTAACGATTCTCTGTCGAATCCCGTTGACCGTTTCGCGATATCTAAAAAAATAGCGGATTTACTGTTTTAGCGTTAGGTCTAATAATTTTAAATAATTGTATTTTCAAACCCTTTGAGGTACAAACGAAATGAAAAGCGGTACAAACGAGTACTAACGATTCCCTATCGTATCCCGTTGACCGTTTCGCGATATCTTAAAAAATAGCGGATTTACTGTTTTAGCGTTAGGTCTAATAATTTTAAATAATTGTATTTTCGAACCCTTTGAGGTACAAACGAAATGAAAAGCGGTACAAACGAGTACTAACAATTCTCTGTCGAATCCCGTTGACCGTTTCGCGATATCTTAAAAAATAGCGGATTTACTGTTTTAGCGTTAGGTCTAATAATTTTAAATAATTGTATTTTCAAACCCTTTGAGGTACAAACGAAATGAAAAGCGGTACAAACGGGTACTAACGATTCTCTATCGAATGACATTAATGAAATTAAAATATCTTAAAGTTGAGTTCTGGCCATTTTTAACCACCTTATATCTCCGAACCCTTTGAGGTACAAACGAAATGAAAAGTGGTACAAACGGGTACAAACGATTCTCTATCGAATGACATTAATGAAATTAAAGTATCTTAAAGTTGGGTTCTGGTCATTTTTAACCACCTTATATCTCCGAACCCTTTGAGGTACAAACGAAATGAAAAGTGGTACAAACGGGTACAAACGAAGTACAAACAAATTATATTATTAATTTTTAATTTTCGTAAAGTTGGGCTCCAGGTTCACGAAGGTAGCATTCGCGCGTTCCGATCTACCGCAAGATGAACGCCATAGATGGCTGCACCAACACAATCTCTCTCTCTCTCTCTCTCTCTCTCTCTCTCTCTCTCTCTCTCTTTATACGTTGATTTCAAACAACCAGTAAGCAATCCCAACGCCATTCTCAGTTTCTGTTTACTCAGCGCCAGTAGTTCTTTAGCCCTACCTGGTCTGCTGTCTTTCATCAAAGTCCTGGCCTGGCGGCAGGTTTTTAACTTCTCCCACCTGGCCAGGTGTTCTTTTTTTAGGCGACCTTTGATGATTTCTTTGCCTACTGCAAAGGGTATTCCCGTCACCTGGCCAATTGGTGCTTCATTAGCCCCCTTCTTGGCCAGCATGTCTGCGGTTTCGTTCCCTGGTATTCCTTGACGCCCAGGCACCCATACTAGCGTGACCTTATTAAATCCGCCTAGTTTTTCTAATGTTAGCATGCAATCCCTAACCAATGCTGATTCGGTAGTTGTTTTTGCCAGCGTTTGTTTGGCTGCTCTACTATCCGAGCAGATGTCTATCTTCTTTCCCTTCGTATCTTTGTTTAGCAGGTGTCCCGCGCACTTTAGGATAGCCAGTATCTCAGCTGTAATAACAGTTAAGTGGCTTCCCACAGAAATACTCTTCCTGTGGTTCTCCTTTGGCCCGTAAAATCCTGCCCCAAAGCAGTCATTAATGCTTGACCCATCAGTGAACCATAGATCCACATTGGGATCCCTGACTCCCCCCGGGTCAGACCATTCTTTCCTAGTTGGTATTCGTATCTTAAAGTGTTTTACTAACTGGTATTTTTTAGGAACTCTATCTTGTTTTAATGTAAAAGTGTGTTTCTGGAACAGGTCGAGCCTTGTATGTCCCGTTCCTGTATTTCTCCATTCTCCCTGACACCTTAGTATATAAGCTGTGTTCCTCGCTGCGTTTACTAGTGGAGGCACACAGAGTGCAATTTCTAGCGCCTCTGTGGGGGTAGTCCTCATAGCCCCTACTGCAGCCCTTAAGTAGCTCCCTTGTAGGCTTTTCAGAAGGTTCTTCGCTTTCCCTTTCTCTGTCCTGGGCCACCAGATCACAGATGCATAAAGTAGTCTCGGTAACAATACTGCTTTGTATAACCATAGTGCTATAGGAGCTTTGATGCCCCAAGACTTTCCCATGGCTCAGGGTTGGGCAGATACTTCGAAACAAAGTATTTAAATACAAGATACAAAATATTTTTTTGACATGTATTTAAATACAAGATACAAAATACTTTTTCGACATGTATTTAAATACTATTGTATTTAAATACATGTCAAAACTAAAGTATTTAAATAGTATTTAAATACATTTATAAATACTTTTAAATACAATTATTCTTTAACATTCTAAATTTGCGTTTATTTTTTAAATAATAGTAGATGATTTATTAATCTTATTATATATAATTGCTTTAATATTAAGTATATAGTCTAAAATTATAGAATCGTATGAAAATAGGATTATAAAAAAATAATAGCATATATTATATAGTGATTTAATAATATAATAATTATATTATAATATAAAACATACAATACAGTGTTACAGAGTACAGACTATACTCTATTTATTAATTATTATTTTTTAGTAATTCTTTGGTATTGCCTTTCAAAAAGAAATTTATTTATTTATTTTAACTCAAACTTTATAAAATAAAAATAATTATAAAATAATGGCCAGCATATATTATATATAGTGATTAAGTGATTTAGGCTGCGGCCCACTTGACCTTGACACTACAAATGCTTTGAAGCGTTATTCTTCTCCTTCTTTCTTCATTGATAGAAAGGAAAAGAGGAATGCTTCGAAACATCTGAAACATCAAGTGGATCGCAGATCGCTGCTTTAGTGATATTAGATATAGCATACAGTATACAGAGTATATTTTATTTATTTATTATTACTTTGGTAATTCTTATTGCCTTTTAAAAATACCAATGTTTCAAACATTTTATCAGATTGAAGGCCACGAGTAGGCGAATGTATGAATCCCGCAAAAGAAAACAGTCTCTCTACAGGAGCAGAAGAGCACAGACTAGTATTAAATTTTATAAACGCCTTTTTCACACGTGGATATTTATTCAATGTATCAAGCATTTTCTGTTTATCATTAAAAAAAGAAATCAATTCCGAATCTGTATTTGATTGCTGCAGATTATTAGATTTATCAAAGATAAAGAATTCATCTTCACTGGAATTAGAGATAATTGTGGTTTCAAGAAGTTCAAACTCGTCTATAGCCGCATTACACAAGTTTCGAAAACCTAACACTTTCTCGCTGGACATGGTCTTTGGAAGCCACTTTAGTTTAAATGCCGGGTGTAAACACGAAGCAATGATAGCATCGTTTACTTTTGGCAAAAAATTGAAGAAGTCTTCAAATCTTTTCTCGAGTGAAGTAATAAAAATTGCTACGACGCTATCTAAAAATCTCAGATTTTTTTCATGTAACATTTTCATTCTCAGTTTAAGAGAAAAAAGAGTTGGCATTAAAATACCATAATAGCATTCATTTTCGCTCTGCAATCGGTCTAATGCTGACGCAATGGGAGATAATACGCGGCGATGCATTCTTCTAAATAATTTAACTCTACATCTTTAAAAAGAACATTTGAATCTAATTTTGGCATTAACTTATTAAGCTTTTCTCGATGTACTAAAAGATCGGACAACGCATCAAATAACGAATTCCAGCGTGTAGGGGTTGGATACTTTAAACTTCTTCCTAAGAAATCAACAATTTTTTCTGATGTTTTTGATCTTCGAGACATATTCCACAACATCGTGCATTTTCCCATTGCTGTATGATGAATTTTGGATGCAAAAGAATTTTGTTTCAACGCTTTTGTAAAGTCCGTAGTTGCCACCAAGCTTAAAGTATGGCTTGCACATCTTAGGTGCTTTGATAGTTCAATAATGGGTTGAATATTGGTGTTTTCTTGCTCTTGCTCGATATTACGAAATTCAAAATCTGTATCTAATTCATCGACGTATTCATCTAAATCTTGTTCGTTATTACAATCTGAAAAAGAATGCATTTATAAATATTCAAATGCACAATGACCAAAAATAAAAAATATGTGATTATCAATTCATCAATTTTATCATGCATACGAACATTCGGAATCTATTTCTCCTTCCTCCTCTCTCTCTAGCACAGTAGGTATTTTTTCTTCTAGCATAGTTGGTATTTTTATCTTATAACCGAATTCTTTAAAGGCTTTGACAAAATTCGATCCATTGTCAGTTACCGTTGAAACTATCTGTTTGCTCTTCAAATTATATTGCATATTTATTTTAAATAATAAATTTGTTATTGAAATATAATTATGTGTTCCCTTAAAACGTTTACATGCAAGAACAGCACTGTGACGTTGAAGAGTGTTTTCGTCGATCCAGTGTGCCGTCACGCCCATAAAACTTCGATGTTTCGTGGACCAGATATCTGCTGTACTGCATATAAATTTTACGTTTTGAAACACTTGTAATAGTTGTTCAGTAACGGATATACGGTCCTTTTCTCTCTTTCGACTAAGAGTTCGACGAGACATCACTATTGTTGCGCTCGATCACGCGTTCGCCGCAGAATCACTCACTTTCACACTCGCGGCGCGTGTCACGACACTCTCGCACAAATAAGATGACTCGTTTAGAAAATCAGTAGCTCTTTATTACGACTCCCGGTATAATAGAGGAGCTCGGGACGACACGTCCGAACGAGACGCGTCCCAGAGTAAATCAGAACATCTGGTATAACAGGAAAATCAATAGATAATAGAGCATCACGCAATCAATATTAGTAAACAAGCATCCGTCACTAAGGACGATTCGCATCTTGACGAAAGTCGGCCCGTTGCACGCTTCAGCTCGGAGTCAGGGAAGTATACCGGGCAGCGCGCACGCAACACTGCCCCCCTTCTTCAGATTGTCGTCCCGACAATCAGAGAGGCAGCTTGCCAAAAATCCTTGGAGACTGCTCCTTGGACGGTTTCCTGCCCTACCCTGGGCTGCTGCCTCAGGTTACCGGGCTCCGTCCATTCCTCGTCTCCGGGTTTTCTCAAGGCCTCTTCTTATAGAGCTGGCCAGGCTCCACGCGAAGATCCTGCTCAACCCCGGGCTTCGCCGCCGGTGTTCCTCTTCCCTCTTGAGTCTTGCGTGCTTGGGTCTTCTTTCTTCGGGATCAGAGGGGGATAGCTTCCGTGGACCCATCGCTTTAAGAGCACTCTGTCCCCTGTCTCGGCATTCGCCCTCAGTCTCACGGGAAAACCACGGTCAAAAACCGTGAGAGAGACAGTGTGAAAAATTTCTCAGGAGCAACTTCTTCAGTTCCCCTGTCGCCATGCCTTCAAATCGATGTTGGAATCTGTAACACAACATTTTTAAACGCAGAAAAATTGAACAAAGAACATACAATAAACGATTAGAGTACGGGCTCAGACTCAGACTGATTGATAAATCTGAGCGTCTTCGAACGCTCGATCACTATTCGAAGCGACGTTACTCCCTCGACTTGAAGGGTACGCTTCACGAAACCGTCGGACAACGCGGCGACGAATTGTGAGCTCGCGATTTTATCGCGAACTTCATGCGAACATTCGGGGTACGCTTTTTGCGACAATCTCTCCAGATCTGCACCCAGCGTTGCGAAATCTTCGCCCGGACGCTGTCTTCGATTGGTAAATTGGAGATAATAGTTTTGTGTAAGTTCGCTTTCCCCGAAACACAGCTCCAATTTCGCCTTTAACTCCGCGTAAGAGAGGGATTCAATCCCGTCGGCAAAAGAATCAAGCAATGAACGCGCTTTCCCACGTAAACACGATGCCAATACGATGGCCTTTTCCGTCTCATTCCACTTATTCGCGACGGCGATGAGCGAGAATTGCGAAAGAAATTCGCGTAACGGCGCGGTCCCGTCGTAAGTATCGGGCTTCAATTTAATGCCGCGAAAGATTTGATCCCCGGACGCGTCTATACTCGCGCCCGTCTCTCGCGTCGCGCTACTCGCGTTTTCGCCCGAAGCAAAATTATTGGAGGGACTTAGCTGTGAGATCCTCTCCTGGATTCGGCGTAGCTCGTCGTCACGCTGCTGCACCATCGCCGCGAATTCGGCTTCTCTCTGCGTGCGCTCCGCGCGCATCTCGCGGATCTCCTGCATCACCGCCTGAAGCGTGATCACCTCCGTCGTCATCTCTGGGATCAGTGGAGGAGTCGCTGCCCGGAGTCGTTTCCTTGTGAGAGCGGTCGAGGTCATATTCCGTTTAGCGCGACTCGTCTTTCCTTTATCCCGGAGAGGCCCCCAAAAATGTTGCGCTCGATCACGCGTTCGCCGCACAATCACTCACTTTCACACTCGCGGCGCGTGTCACGACACTCTCGCACAAATAAGATGACTCGTTTAGAAAATCAGTAGCTCTTTATTACGACTCCCGGTATAATAGAGGAGCTCGGGACGACACGTCCGAACGAGACGCGTCCCAGAGTAAATCAGAACATCTGGTATAACAGGAAAATCAATAGATAATAGAGCATCACGCAATCAATATTAGTAAACAAGCATCCGTCACTAAGGACGATTCGCATCTTGACAAAAGTCGGCCCGTTGCACGTTTCAGCTCGGAGTCAGGGAAGTATACCGGGCAGCGCGCACGCAACACTATTATAGAACTGTCTAAACCTTGGCATAAGTCGATAAAATTTGGATCGTCAACAGTATTAAGTGGTTTCATACTTTTCACAATGTAATTCATTACATTTTTATCAAAGAGTGTTTGTTTCTGTTTGTTGCTGGGTATCTTAACTTCACTAATTTTCAACTGCTTCTGTTTTACACAACTGCTTCCAACGTCAATGTTTGTAGAAATTGTAGGTGCAGATTTGTCATCATTTGCCACTTTTCTTTTTTTACGATTAGGATAGGATTTTATTGACATCTCGGTGAATTTATTGAATTCTGTAGGATGTAATCTCTGAAATTCAAATTTCAATAAATTTAACACTCATGCTATGTACATATTTATTTGATTTCTCGGGTTTGTTCAAGGAAGGCTTTAGGTTTAGGTTAGGATTATTATTATTTTTACCGGTTTTGCTAAATCTTATATTAAACGTATATATTTTTTATAATTTTATAAAGAATTTACCTTTAGATGTGTACGAAAATTAGTTGTCGCATTTAGTGCACCTTTTATCATTGTTTTCTTACGTTTAGCATTGCACACCTTGCTGCCGCACGCATCACCGGCAAGGACTAGGAAGGAGGAGACGAAGGGGCCGGACGGTATGGGAGCGATATGGCGTGTTAGACGCGGAATTCGTCTTCGAGCAGTCACCCGTTAGATTTTGATGCATTCCTTGTTCTCTTATTACCTTTTAAAACCCGTCGAGAGTAGATATAGGAACAGCGTTTGCGTCCCGAGGATGGGAACACAATTAAATAACGTTTTTAAATTAGGATTTTCCTTTTTGCCGCCCACGGCCTTGTACACTAGTCTCTTTTATTTCCCGTCGGGTCGCAGTGCGAACAATGGTCTCATCCGGCGCACCAGTAATTATAAGGTCAATTTGCCGCGCCGAAATACTTCGTCTTATTTGCGTTTATTCGTAGTTGGTTTGGAGACGATGGAGCCACGCGATTTTATTGTGTTCCCGTCGGCACGGGTACGGGAGGTCACGCGGCGGCGTGACAGGGCGAGGGCCCAACCACACTTTCCAAGAAAAGGTTTACGTGCGGATGGCCGAGGAATCTCCCTACACTAGGGAGGACAGGATGGAGCACGGATGTGAAATGGCGGATCGTCCGGGAACTCGCACTAGGTGCGTCGTCTACGGGAGGTAGATACTCCCGAGGTCCAGGGGCACTTCGTCGAGCCCACGAAGCCGGGTCCCGCCGAGATCCGTCGGCCGGGGAGCAAAATGGCGGACCGTCCGAGAACTCGCACTAGGTGCGTCGTCTACGGGAGTTGCGTGCTCCCGACGCCTAGGGGCACGTCGCAGAGCCCACGGAACCAAGTCCCGTTGAAATCCGTCAACCGGGTAGCAAAATGGCGGACCGTCCGAGAACTCGCACTAGGTGCGTCATCCACGGGAATTGGTCTCTCCCGACGTCTAGGGGCACGTCGCCGAGCCCACGAAACCGAATCCCGTTGAGATCGGTCGGCCGGGTAACAAAATGGCGGACCGTCCGGGAACTCGCACTAGGTGCGTCATCTACGGGAATTGGTCACTCCCGATGTCTAGGGGCACGTCGCCGAGCCCACGAAACCGAATCCCGTCAAGATCGGTCGGCCGGGTAACAAAATGGCGGACCGTCCGGGAACTCGCACTAGGTGCGTCGTCTACGGGAGGTAGATACTCCCGAGGTCCAGGGGCACTTCGTCGAGCCCACGAAACCGGGTCCCGCCGAGATCCGTCGGCCGGGGAGCAAAATGGCGGACCGTCCGGGAACTCGCACTAGGTGCGTCGTCTACGGGAGTTGCGTGCTCCCGACGCCTAGGGGCACGTCGCAGAGCCCACGGAACCAAGTCCCGTTGAAATCCGTCAACCGGGTAGCAAAATGGCGGACCGTCCGGGAACTCGCACTAGGTGCGTCATGCACGGGAATTGGTCTCTCCCGACGTCTAGGGGCACGTCGCCGAGCCCACGAAACCGAATCCCGTCGAGATCGGTCGGCCGGGTAACAAAATGGCGGACCGTCCGGGAACTCGCACTAGGTGCGTCATCCACGGGAGTCGGACACTCCCGACGTCTAGGGGCACGTCGCCGAGCCCACGAAACCGGGTCCCGTCGAGATCCGTCGGCCGGGTGGCAAAATAGCGGACCGTCCGGGAACTCGCACTAGGTGCGTCATCCACGGGAGTCGGACACTCCCGACGTCTAGGGGCACGTCGCCGAGCCCACGAAACCGGGTCCCGTCGAGATCCGTCGGCCGGGTGGCAAAATAGCGGACCGTCCGGGAACTCGCACCGGGTGCGTCGTCTGCGAGAAAAGGACGTCCGCGATTGTCGGGGACGCCCGCACGAGCGTCCGAATCCGATCGCCGACGAAATCCGACGATCGGGGACAAAGTTAGAAAACCGTCCGCCATCTCGCGACCTGGACATCGGCTGCGGGGAGAAACCGCGTGAGGCGAGATACCAGGTCCGGAATAAGCCCCGAGGGGGGTCGGCGTCGTCGGCGAGCCTGCTGCTCTGCACCCGGGCGTCTTCTTCAGGGAAGTCGTCCGGATGGGGATGCTAGAGGGAATAATAGACATGGCGCACGGGTCGGCGTCGACGGCCGAGCGAGAGGAAAAATTTTGGAAAACGACTACCCTGTTGCCAGGACGGAGCGACCGCGCGAACGCAATAAGCATGGAAATTTTCACGGGGATCGGCGCAATTGGCGTAAACACCCGCGTGGAAAATTACCGGCGGCCGACGCGTAGACAACGGCGAGAGAAAGCGGGAGATACGCCCAAGTGGGGGTATACGGTACCGATAGTGGGGAGCTCGAGCGAGACAAGCGACTCGAGGCAGTCTCTCGGGCATGTTCGTGCGAATAACACGTAATAAGATTCGCTCCGTGTCGTCGCGCTAAGTCACCGCGATCGTCATACGAGTTCGAGAATTACGGCTCGCCAACATTCGTAACAACCGGGAACGCCCGCGGAACGCGTTAATTGTCGTCTTTACATTGACGAACGGCCTTTTTAGACCGAAATAACTTCGTGCGTCGTAAAGAAACGGGGCGTGTGTGCCCGCGTATACGAGCGTCCGACATTTTTTGTGACTTCAACTTCTGTGAACAACCAACACTGAAAATCAATAATATTGAATAAATTAAACAATATTTTCATAAAAAATATCGAGAATTTATTAAATTGGACTTACTTTCTGACGGCCTGATCCATTGTCGTCGATCACTCGAAGTCCCTCGTTGATCCTGGATTCCGGTGGCAGCGACGATCCTGATCGATGACGGCGATGATCCAGCGGTGGCGGGAACCTGAAAAAAGAAGAAAATTAGTCTAATTGATTGTTCGAGATATCGTTCGATACTTACCTTCTCGGTGGTTCAAAGGTCAAACCGATTGGCGACCGTTGATTTCAAGGGACACGTAGCGTTGATTCGTGCCTCCTATAGTACCGTCCGGTTACAACCTCACATTGAGCCATAACTTTATTGTTATCTATATTTTTTATGACGAATAATTCGCCATTTAAAATAGCTCTGGTATATTTTCTTTCTCGCAGTAGTTGCAGTCTTTAGATGTCCTGGGTTCAGCGTCCATTTCTTACATTATATGCTGTATGCTGGCTATGCTGCTACTGTTATTGTTCTTGTTCTCATTTTAGCAAAAATCTTTGTAGAAACTAATTGGTCTGTTTTCTGTTGCTGCACTGATGAACTAGTGCACACTGGTGCAGTGAGTTAAAGTAAAACAAAATATACCTGTCCCATTCTAACTTATTGCACCAGTGTGCACTAGTTCAGCAGTGCAGCAACCAGCAACAGAAAACAGACCTTATTTCATAATCTGCCGGCACGATGCAAAAGCTCACGCAACTCTTCGTCATAAACAAACGGATCGCGAGATATTATGTACCATGTACCGACCTTCGGTCGCCGAAGCAGTTCTCATTAGAAGCTTTTGAGAATGTTAGAATTTAGAATGTGTACTTATCTATCTCGCAATCCGTTTGTTTATGACGAAGAGTCGCGTGAGCTTTTGCATCGTGCCGGCAGACGATAACTCGATAACATTACAATTTTTTTACCTTTTTCAAAAAGAGACAAAATATGTAATTAGTAAATACATTTAAATACATTTAAATACAAGATACACTTAGATTAAGTAATTAAATGCAAAATACAAGATACTTAATTATTCGGTATTTAAATACTGTATTTAAATAAGATACGTATCTAAATACGTATCTCAGATACTTTAAGATACGTATGTGCCCAACCCTGCCATGGCTCTTCTACATATCTACATGCATGAGTAGAATTTTTTCCTGCTCTCTGCAAGATGTACTTTCCAGTTAAATTTGGTATCTATATATAGTCCCAAGTATTTAACTGATGTTGTAAAAAGGATATCCTTCCCCCAGAGTTTAAGAGGCTCAATGGGTTCTGGTTTGTATTTCCTGGTGAAGATCATTATGCGTGTGTTGGTCTGTGATGGGTTAACCATCAATCCTTTGGCCTCACACCATTTTTGGACGATTTTTAGGGCAACGTTCATGCGGTCCTTTAGGGTATCTAAGAAGGATCCTGTGATCACTATGGCTATATCGTCCACATTGCCATAGGTCAGGAACCCCTTCTTTTGTAGTTTCACCAGTAGGTCATTGACTACGAGGCACCACAACAGAGGGGACAGGACCCCACCCTGCGGACACCCCTTGCCCGGTTTACCAGTGATGCTGATATTACTGTGCGCGACTGTTAGGTTCCTCCCCGCCAGCATGTCCTTCACCCAGTCTACTAGCGGTTCCGGGACCCCATGTGCAATCAGTGCTTCTTTAATGATCTTTTTCGAGGTGCTATCAAACGCCCCTTCGATGTCTAAGAAGGTTCCAATAGCGTATCCTTTCGCCTTCAGCTGCCTCTCTATCCTGCCCATCAGGTGGTGTAGGGCAGTTTCCGTAGACCTGCCCTCCCTGTAGGCATATTGAGCACCAGCTAGAGGGTGGTCCACTAATGGTCCGTTCTTGAGAAACCTATCTATTAGCTTCTCCAGGGTCTTCAACAGGAAAGAAGTCAAACTGATGGGTCTATAATCTTTAGCTTTAATGTGTCCATTTCTGCCAGGCTTAGGTATGAAAACCACTCTAGTGGCTCTCCATGTTTGCGGAACATGTCTTAGGGCTATGCTTGCCTTAAAGATTTTAGTCAATGGGCCTATTAGCTCCTCGAGTTCCTCTTGTAGAAGCAGAGGGAGTATGCCGTCCGGTCCCGGAGCCTTATAGGGCTCAAAGGAGCGAACCGCCCACTCCACCGCTTGTGGATAAACCACCTTTGCCGCCAACGCCCAAGCCCTGGGTTTATGAACAGCCCTAGGTTGTCGTTGGTTCTCTGTGTCTGAAGAGGATTTCTGAAATCCCGGGAAGTGGGTCTCCATGAGATGATTCAAATTCTCCTCAGTTGTTTCTGTGAATTCTCCATTAGGGAGCTTGAGACAGCTCTACTGTGGGTCACTCTCTTTGCAGAGGTTTTTGCAGAGTCTGGATGCTTCCGGAGCACTCTCAATTCTTTTGCAATAGTTCCTTCACCCCGCTTTTTTGGAGTTAACTGTCGCCTTTTTGTAGTCTCGCTGAGCAGCCTTGTGCTTTTCCCAGGCTTCCAACGTATTTATATTTTTAGCCCTATTGAAAAGCTTTCTTACCCCGGTCCTAAGCCTCGATAGCTTCTCGTTCCACCATGAGGCTCCGGCCGAGGTATTTCTCGGTCTCAATGGGCAATTCAGTTCAAAGGATTCCCTGATACCATCGCTTACGAAACTCGCTGCGATCTCCAAGTCCTCCTTTGTGTAGAATCTGGTCGGTGTATTTTTTAGCCGACTGACTAAGTCGGATTTAAAGCTTTTCCAGTTTGTTTTCCTGGGATTTCTTCCCCATTGTTCATCTTTTTGTAAGTTCACAAGGTCTGTGCCCTTGAAGGTGGGAGCTTTGGTACCTTTTGCAATGCCAAGGATACCCTCTTTCACCTTATCCCTCAATAGCACAGCTTCTTTTTGGTCCAGCTTTCGCTCGAAATACTCCATGAGAACCATGGCCACCCTTGCTAAACCGGATGTTGCTTGGGCAAAAGTCCTCTGATCTGCAGCGATCTTAGGCCTTTTGCCCAATTGTGTAGTGCTGGGACTGGGTGTGCTTTGTTCCAATCTGGTTCGCTTGCACGTCCCAGCGGAAGCTCGCTCCCCCGTCCCTGGCATTGTCGCAGAAGCATAGTTTGGTTCAGGAGCAGGCTTTTCAGCGCTGCTCTTCCCCTCCATCTGCTTTTGCTTCTTATAACGACGACGTGCCGCCCCGCTATACTTTATCCGGTTTTTACCAGCTTGTGGCTGGGCCTTGTCCGGCTCCTTCCCTAAACTGTCCGGTCTAACTTTCTCAGGTCGTTCGTCACCTAAGGTGGCTACGCCCTGGAGGACCTCCTCATACTCCGTGTTTTTTTCTTTTATATCATTTTTTTTGAATTTTTGTCTCACAAGTACCGCGGTCGCGCGATCTCACCCGGGCAGAGCCGCGAATGCCCGGGGCTTGGCTAAATACTCCCGGAGGTCGCCCGGTTTCCGGGAGGCACCGTTTGTGACGCAGCACCCCCTGTGCCACGCAGCCCTCAGCACGGTCGCTCACACCTTGGCTTGGAGGGTTCTTTTTGGTCGGGCGCGCTCGGCTACACCCCTGAGCGAGTGATCCCCGTGCGCGCCCTTAAGCCCCCCCACCCGCCTCAGGGCGGCCACCCGCAGCCCTCGAGAAAACCGGGTCCGCCGAGCGGTCCCGTCGTCCCCCGCGTCCCGCGAACCACGCACACCCGCCCCGAGGCTTCGGCAAGGTAGGAACCCGTCGGGGGAGAAGCTTGTACTATAATTATAAAAAAACTTTCAGCATTGTGCTGATGGCAGCCTGCGACTCTGAAAACAAGTTTACACTTGTAGACGTTGGAGCTTACGGAAGCAACAATGACGCTGGTGTTTTTTCCCGATCCAATTTTGGACAAGCTCTGCTTGATAGACAACTCGACTTGCCAGATGGTACAGCAAGATTACCTGGAAGTAATTCAGAGACACATTGTTTTTTGTCGGCGATGAAGCATTCCATTTAACAGAGAACATGATAAGACTATATTCTGGTCGAAATTTACCCGAGGACAAAACAATTTTCAATTACCGACTTTCGCGGGCCAGAAAGACAATTGAGAATAATTTTGGAAATCTTGCAACACGCTGGAGAATCTTTACTCACCCAATCTCTTTGCATCCTGATAGTGCGGACAAAATTATTATGGCTTGTTTGTGTCTCCATAACTTCCTTATGACAGAAAACAACCGATTGCAAGCAAGAGAGAGGACATATTGTCCGAGTAATTACATAGATACGGAATTAAACAATGGTGATGTTATTCTTGGAAAATGGCGAAAGGAGAATGCTACAGGAATTCAAAATCTTAGACCATCAAGCGCGCATCGAGCAAGAACCGAAGCATACACTCAAAGAGATATATTAAAAGACTATTGTTTGACTCCTGAAGGTGAAATGACATGGCAATACGCATACGTGCGCAGAGGTTTTAATGGAGAAGATCTTCCCGAAAATTAATTTAAAATATTAACGTGAATTTAAAAGATTAACGTGACTTCTCATAAAATTATAAATTTTATAACAATAGGCTAGGAATTATAAGTAATTTGTGTAAAATACTGTATTTATTGTTTTAAAATGTATTTTTTTCTTATAAACAGGCATTGTAAGGCTCATATAAAATTTGTAAAATTCTTTGCTTTTTATTTTTTCTTTCAGATTCTGGTAAGGCTTCCAACTCTGCAACTATATATTAATAAGCAAATGAATTATCAGCAGTGCTTGGAGGTCCTGAATTACGTGAAGCCATGTAACGTTGCTGCATAACCTGAGTCAAATTAAAGAAAGATTCTTCCATCTTGCTCAAATCCTTGGTTTTCTTCTTGTTTGGCGTACATTTCTGCGAAGGTGGTGTAGGTGTTGATCGTGATCCACTTTGTAGAAATGCTGGAGAGGGTGTTGATCGTGATCTACTTTGTAGAGAAGCTGGAGACAGTGTTGATCGTGGTCCACTTTGTAGAAGTGCTGGAGAAGGTGTTGATCGTGATCCACTTTGTAGAGGAGCTGGAGACAGTGTTGATTGTGGTCCACTTTGTAGAAGTGCTGGAGAAGGTGTTGATCGTGATCCACTTTGTAGAGGTGCTGAAGAGAGTGTTGATTGTGATCCACTTTGTAAAGGAGCTGGAGAAGGTGTTGATCGCGCCATCGAATGATTGGAACAAAAATCTTCCCATTCATAAAAAGACTTTTGCATGTTTTGCACAGGCAAAGACGATCGAGGAGCTGCGAAATAAAAGAATCGGTCCATATGTCGTTATATTTGGAGTTGTAAAAGAAACGTTACCTGTGCATTAGATGAAGTGGTCGATATTGATGGTAGCTCGCTATTTTCATTTAAAACATATATGGGTGACTCCAGCGATTCAACGATTAAATTCCTCTCTATATCAAATGCCAACTTGGGACACTTCGATTGCTTCGACACATTAGTATACGACCTGAAAAGAACCATTTGACGTTAAATACAATAAAACTAGATAGATTAATATAATAGATTATAACATAGACAAACATACTGCCTCCTTTTAATGTGTTTTTCTAAAAACAACATAGTTTCATACAAGGCGAATGTAGTCCGACGACTAGCTTTACTACCACTCCTTGTTTCTACTTCCATTTGTCGTTTTTCTCTAGCAAATTTGTTACGTAGTCTAGTCCATTGTACTTGACACTCTGAAACTACATTGTTTTCAAACTATTAAATGATGTACGTGTCATAGATTATTCCAATTAATCTTACCTGACATTTTCATGACTGACGCAATTTCTTTCCACGAATTCTCTTTTATTAAATTATTCTTGAAATTTTTATTTTAATGATTATACAGGTGAGAATAACCTCTCACACAGTCAATAAGCATATCGTTGGTTGATTTATCCGTATCATTGTCCATCATACTTTGTCCTTCACTTGCACTTTCTTGAAATGAATAAAACATGTTACTTAATAAGCAGTATCTGTTATGATCACTCATTTATTAAAACACAAAACACAATGTTTTTGATTATTTCAATCGCAATATATGAGTACATAACCTCAAAATCTGTGTACTGCTACCGCGTCGCATTAATAAAATTTCATAAATGCGGGAAGGTATGTGATTGGTTGTATGTAAGACATAAACCGAAAGAATTTCATCCTTATGAAATTTTTCACCATTACGGCTTACGTCTTTCGTCGAAATATGTAGAGGGGAATAGTCGACGCTGATTGGTAGATTTCCTTACGATTTACGTCTTACATCTTTCGTCGATTCGTGTGTGAAGGCCTTAACACGAAATACCCCACCCGCATGCGCCGTCAATTCGTTCTGGCCGTCCATGTAAAGACACTGCGCTCTGAAAGCTTTTCTGCTTACTCGTTGCAATTTTGCTGATAATTTCGATAAGAGGTGAGTATAATATAATATTTACATTAAAGAAATAAACTTGACGGATTTGATAGGCTAAAACACTATAAAATTAGGTTGCAAAGTGATTTTAGAAACACGCGTTTCTTTCCTATATATTTTAAGGTTATAAAGTAAAATGATTGAGTTTGATAGTTTCGCGCCCATGGTATAATACTCATAGGTATAACGATAACTGTGTGTTAAGGGTTAAGACTGTTTAGTTTACAATGTAAGGTGCTTACAGAAAAAATCGTTGCTTAAGTTTTATTTAAATTTATAATTATCGTTATTTGTTAACGCATTCACTTATTTTTATATGTAGGTACCTACTAGACGATATTAATGCATAAATATAAAAAGAAACATTTTGTTATTGTGTTCTACTTCATGTCACTGGCTGAAGCCAGAGTAATTTTTATAGGTACGGTTTTATTAAACTGGGCACAATTTTATCAGACCTGGTCACGATATTATCAGACCAGTTTGATAATACAGCGTTTTCTCATTTTTTTGAAAATTATTAATATTTCAGTTTGTGTTTAACTTTCAAGATTATTGCTATGATATATGGATAGCCAAATAAATTACCTATCTAAAACTGCACAGTTTGTTTTTTAGAAGCATTTCTGAGCTTAGATATACGCTTCAGTTCTTAGGGGCTTGGTAATATCCAACTCTCCCCTACTAGAAAGGCGTAGATTATGAAATTTATCGATGACCGGAATCCTCCCGAGTATGAAGAGTTAAATAAATTTCTGAGCGGTCGAATACTTGCGCTCGAAGAATCTAAGCTCCCTACTCCGGATAAGGCGTTTAAATCGGCGAGCGCGCTGAAAATTAATAGCGCAAATGCGCGCGCCAAAGCATCCCCTCTGTGTACTCTGTGCAAAGCAAAACATTATTTAAACCAATGTCCGCAATTTTCGAGTAAAGCTGCGTTTTCACTTGACGCTTGACGCTGGATGACGCTAGCGTCAACAGACGCTAGCGTCAAAACGGCTTGAGGAGCGTTAAAAACAGTGCACTGGAATTGCGGAGTAATAAGGTGCTCCGTTGAAAAAATGTCATTCAATCAAAAATATTACAAATGGCAAAGAAAGTGTTTTAAAATAATAAGAAAAGAGAAGAATAAAAAACGTCTAATAGTTTGTGTGGCAGTAATAAATGAGTTGGAAAAAATACAGAAAAGAAAATATACCAAAAAACGTTATTGGGTTGCACCATTATTTGAAAATAGAAAATTGCATGGTTTTTATCATGCAATATTTCCCAATATTATCTTAGAAGACAGCACGTTTAGAAATTATTTTTGAATGACTGCTACACAGTTCGAAGATTTGCTACAAATAGTAGGGCCTTCGTTGAGTAAACAGAACACTTCCTTTCGTGAGTCAATATCTGCTCCTGAACGACTATGTTTGACATTAAGGTTTGTTTTTATTCTTTGTATTATTACTATACATATATATATATATATATATATATATATATATATTACAACACATTGAATGTGTTAATTTGTTTAATATTACTTGCCTTTTAAACATATTACACTTTATAGATATTTAGTTGCTAGTGATTCTATGAGATCAATTCCATATCAATATCTAATTGGAGTAACAACAGTTTGTAACATCATTACCGATACATGTAACGCTATTTGATCTTGCATTCATGAGGAAGTCCTTCCAAGTACCTTGAGTGAAGGAGATAGGAGGTCGCGTATAGAGGAAGAATTTCATGAAAAATGGAATTTTCCTCATTGCGTAGGTGCTATTGACGGAATAAAGCACATACGAATACAAGTAAAATCAGTAAACATCTTACTTTTTAACATTTTTTATTGATGATATAATAATTATTTACGATGGTTCTTTCAGTGTCCTAATAACGCAGGTTTTTTATACTACAATTACAAGAATTCTCACAGCATAGTACTTCTGGCAATATGGGCCAGTTTCACCAACATCGATTAACTGTAACCTTCGATTGAACTCACTCTTTGTCTCTTTCTAAGGGGAACAGTTGGAAAGAAATGTAATTGTAAATAATTATAAACATATATGTAACTGTTTGAAACGCGATGAGATATTGAGGAGAGAAGGGTGGATATTGCCATCTATGGCATTTTATAAAAAGTACTAGCGATTTTGTAAACTCACTTCCGTTTGCGGAACTAGTTCCTCTAGAAAATTTGATCTCTGTGAAGTTGGCCGGACTACTTCAACGTATCAAACTTTAATTAATTGGAATCGATTGGTGGTCGTTTGGTGGTCTTTGGTAGTCTAGTCCGATCGTTTGGTGGTTAGCCGTTTTCCTGTAAAATAAAAATGAAATTTCCGGTGTGAAGTTAACCGGACAATTTTTTTTTTCAACCAATTTAACTTTTTTAAAGCTCATTCGACGCGGAATCGTTTGGTGGTCACAAATATCACTAGTAAAACGTTTGGTGGTCAACTGTTTTTCCAGAAAATAGAAAAAACCGTAGGCGCATAATGCCGGACATATCACTCTGTGCCACTAGTGGGAACAATTGTATTTATCACCCAAATTGACTTTGATAAGGCTCAATCGACGCGGAATCGTTTGGTGGTCACGAATATCGTTATTAAAACGTTTGGTAGTCAATTGTTTTCCTAAGAAATAGATAAAACCGTACTCTCACGCCATTGGTCGCATGACTCCGTGACGTTATCTCGGTAATTTGATGAATAAACATTATTTATCAATCAAATTGACTTTCATACAACTCGTTCGACGCGGAATCGTTTGGTGGTCACAATTATCGTCATTAAAACGTTTGGTGGTCAATCGTTTTTTCTAAGAAATAGAAAAAACCGTACTTTCACGCCATTGGTCGACTCCGTGACGTTAGCTCGGTAATTTGATGGATAAAGATTGTTTATTAATCAAATTGATTTTTATACAGCTTATTCGACGCGGAATCGCTTGGTGGTCACGAATATCGTCATTAAAACGTTTGGTGGTCAATCGTTTTTCTAAAAAATAGAAAAAACCGTACTTTCACGCCATTGGTCGACTCCGTGACGTTAGCTCGGTAATTTAATGGATAAAGATTGTTTATTAATCAATTGACTTTTATACAGCTTATTCGACGTGGAATCGTTTGGTGGTCACAAATATCGTCATTAAAACGTTTGGTGGTCAATCGTTTTCCTAAGAAATACGACCAATGGCGTGAGAGTACGGTTTTTTCTATTTCTTAGGAAAACGATTGACCACCAAACGTTTTAATGACGATATTTGTGACTACCAAACGATTCCGGGTTGATTGAGCCCTATCAAAGTCAATTTGGGTGACAAATACAATTTTTCTGACTAATAGCACAGAGTCATATACGAACAATGGCGAGAGCATACGGTTTTTCCTATTTTCTGGGAAAACGGTTGACCACCAAACGTTTTAATGACGATATTCGTGACCACCAAACGATTCCGCGTTGATTGAGCCGTATGAAAGTTAATTTGATTGATAAATAATGTTTATCCATCAAATTACCGAGCTAACGTCACGGAGTCATACGACCAATGGCGTGAGAGTATGGTTTTATCTATTTCTTAGGAAAACAATTGACTACCAAACGTTTTAATGACGATATTCGTGACCACCAAACAATTCCGCGTCGATTGAGCCTTATCAAAGTCAATTTGGGTGATAAATACAATTGTTCCGACTAGTGGCACAGAGTGATATGTCCGGCATTATGCGCCTACGGTTTTTTCTATTTTCTGGAAAAACGGTTGACCACCAACGTTTTACTAGTGATATTTGTGACCACCAAACGATTCCGCGTCGAATGAGCTTTAAAAAAGTTAAATTGGTTGAAAAAAAAAATTGTCCGGTTAACTTCACACCGGAAATTTCATTTTTATTTTACAGGAAAACGGCTAACCACCAAACGATCGGACTAGACTACCAAAGACCACCAAACGACCACCAATCTATTCCAATTAATTAAAGTTTGATACGTTGAAGTTGTCCGGCCAACTGCACAAAGGTGAAAATTTGTATAGCGTAAGGCGCTAGCGGCACAGCGTAATGGTATTTAATTCGTGTGATTACCGCGTGAAGAAGAAAGCGCGCGTGCATTCACGAGCTTGCGACCCGGGCAACCGGCGTTATTCGTTTCTTGTTTGTCATTCAGTCATGACATGTTTCTGGCCTTCTGCCGTATAATCTGAATACGTATTGATTGTAATACGGATTTTTCTGAACGTCGAATTGTGATATTTTCTGTAAGAAAAGAAGTACGAGAAAGTTCGAAAGGCGATAATTTGCATACGGCAAGACTATAGGCTCAGTCTCATTCTTGGACGTACTACGAAAGATCGACGCCATTACGCTATTACGAAAGGAGAACGACTCTTGATGATGACGGCATACTTGGAGAGACGAAAAGGGAACGATTGTGCTTTCACATATTGTGGATAAAAGTATACAGATAACTCTTAGATTTCTGAATAAAAATCATTGATCCCCATAAACAGTATCGGTTACGATCATTGATTCCAGGAATCTCGAGAAATTTACCAGTCTAGTAACGGACATTAGAAAAAGAAAGATATATTCGGGAGGTTTTTGCGTTCCAGCGAAGCATTTTATTGACAGGAACGATAATCGTTCTTCTCACTTGAGTACTCAAGTTCTTGTTTTCGGGTTGCAATCAATTTAAATTATAAATTTGTATTAATCTCTCTTTTGGCCAAATATTGTAATTTATGCAAGCTTGCGATACGTTTAATTCTATTTTCTTTGGTAATTAATTTCTCATATTTCTTGATACATATTTGCGATGAGATTCATTTGTTAATCAATACGAATTATAATGCGTCAATTGTTCGAGATAATATTTACATTGCTTCAATTGTTCTAAACAAGATTCGTCAGAGAATTCAACGCTCATTTACTCAGAAATTGTAATTAAAGGTGCGATACACAATTACATTCTTTCTTTGTATTATACATCGATTTATGCGAAATACTTTAAAACTTTCTTTACGTTTTCACGAATTGATGTTGAATTAATGCGTTTAATAAAAGTTTAATTTTCCTTTTAATTTCACGGAATAAGTTCCATTTACTATTCATAGAAAGGTATTCAAGGTCATCTTTGATGATACGTTTCTTCTTGTATAAATTTATATTTCTTTGATCTAAGATATTCTATTCCTTAATATTGATTATCATTCAACGCATTATTTCACTTATGAATTACTGTTCTAATATGTGCATGATTATTTGGATTACTTATTGATTATGGTATTCTGTTTTGTCATATCTAATGATCCTTTCAATGATTAAAACAATTTAAGAAATTTATTCAAAGCTCTCATACAAATATCAATTCTTTCTTTGAAATTACTTTGTAATATATATTATTAATTTACGTCTCAAGTTTCAAACTGCGAGCATACGTTCAACTAATGTTTACATTCCTTTCATTGAACGGACTATTACAATGTGAATTGTATTATCTTGTCTTGAATTATGTGATTATTGACTTTTACCATACTAGCTTATGAATATGTTTTGAAATTACTCTGCTATATTCTCTAAATATATCTTATTATATTTTGTCAACAATTCAAACTTAGTGTTTCCTTCACTGCTATAGCCCTCGATCTATACGGGTCGTGTACAGTAACTTATAATAAAAAAACATCTGTAAACCCTGTTTTTAATTTCATGATTCTTTAATTATCTAACATTTACAAAAACCAAACTTACGTTTTGACCAAGCACAAGTTACGTAAAAATTCCATACTGTTATAATGGTGCCACAATCGAGTGGTATGTGCCCTTGCAGATCCACTCGCCTTTTGTTCGGATTGAATAATTTTTCTGTAGGTATTGTGCAAAGATTTAAATTTGCTTTTGACTGTTTCTGGATTAATTATACCTTGAAAAAATGTTATTATGAAAAAATAATGTTGCTGGAAGAAAGAAGCAACAGTTTCTTAAAAAAAATTCTTATTCTTACCATCCAATGCATCGAAAACTTCCTGCCACAGTTTTTTAGTAGCTTTCGCATTTCTTTGCCTGACATCTGATTGGAAATTCCATAATGGTTCCCGTTTTTGCACTTCCAGAATCAAAAGTTCCTCTTCGTCGAATGACATACATGTTTTCATTTTTCTTTTTCCTTGTTGAATATTCGATCTTGTTGGGAGGTTTTTTTTAAATATTGAATATTATCTGCAAAAAAAATAATTATATATTTATTACATCATATTCTATAACGAATGTATTTGCATTCTTAGGTGGGATGCGATTGACCATGTTGCGATTCACCACAGGCAACACAGAGTTGATTCAGTGGAAAAACTCTAGACACCGGGGGTTGTGAGTGGCTGTGGTAAATTGCAACGTGATCAAACAAGACATTCTCTGTATTTTTTTACCAGAAAAATTTTCCTTATTAACGGGATTCAATGTTAACTCGTCGTTTCTACTCACGTTTTTGGTAATAATATTTTGTTCGTCATCTGTAATAAAGTATTATATATAGGCATTATATACAGTTTGTATTCTTAGGCATTTTATAAAATGCCTGTTTAGTATTTTCACTCTTGTCATGCTGCCTTTTACGTCTAGAATATAATTATCAAAGTTATACTGTATATGTTGTACATACCTGTCATTGGATAAAAATATAATGTGGAATCATCAACATAATATTTTGTATAGCCTTTTAAACAGGAATGAGTGACTATTTCATTCCTGGAAATTATTATTTCGCAGAGTCCACATGTTTGAACTATATCTAATTCCTATAAAATATTAAAATAACGTATATATGTTATTTTATACACTTTTATTATATAAATCACAATATACATGTTGCGTAATGTTAACGATTAAATTAAGAAATTAATTTTTCTACATAATTTACACGACTAGGTTAAGTTAAACATCTTCACAAAAATATCTGTGGCTTAAATTAAAGTATTATAAATAATAATAATTATTTTATTTTTATGATTTACATAAAAATTTACATCAGAAACAATTACATATTTTTTACATGAAAAAGAGTAAAAAATAAGGATGCATTTTCTGTTGCTGTTCACTCATTTTCGTTAACATGGTTATGTCGAAAAGCCACAGATACTTTCATGCAAGTTTAATTATAATTATTAAAGTATAACTGTGTAATAATTATAATAACAATATTACTTATTTCCCTGTCTTCGTCAAACATTTTTTCCTGGTTTTATTTTTTCTTTTCCAATGTTTCAAATATGTCGGTCCCTTTGCGCCCACGGATGACGACAACTAAAGACCCTAAAAAAGAGACTTGACTTTTTGGGAGTCCGCGTGATTGGTGCACGTAACTTGTGTCCACAAAATGGCGCCGCCCAATAGGAACCCTTGCTGATCCACCGCGAAGAAGCAGACAATTTGGATTGAATTACACTCACTCTCCGAATTTATTTAAATATAGTATCTCTCTCTCCCTCTCTCTCTCTCTCTCTCTCTCTCTCACTGAGAAATAATAATATATAAATAATACGTTTTTTGAAACATGCATATATCGTATAAGTAAAATAATAATAAATTAAGTAAAAAAGGTATGATAATACATATTTAATATTATATTATATATATATATATATATATATATATATATTATATGTATACGTAAAAAAAAAATATATATTGTGACGTGACAAAAGTCGCGTCCCTTACCCCAGATGGGAGCTCGGCCGAGGGAGGCGTCAGGGATGGTGCCTCCGCCCGAGGCGGGCGGAGAGCGAGCCTTTAGGTTAGGATTAAGACCTTTTGCGAGCGTTACAGGTCGAGGGAGTGCGGAGCAGATGGCCAGGGTCACGACGAGTGTAACGGCTTATGCCGCGTCGAAGGACTTACGGCTGGACAACCAGGAGCTTCCGAGGGCGCACGATCGGCGAGCGGGTCACGCTGGGGCCCACAGCCGGCAGATCAGATGACCTGTCAAGGCGTCACGGATGGCACGAGAGCACTGCAGCCCGGATACGGGGGACGCCCCGACGAAGGTCCCCGTTAAGGAACGGGGCCACCACCGCTGAGTACCGCTCCCGGTCGACGAGCCATGGCCCGTCCAGCCTGGCCGTCGAGGAACCGGGCGATGAGACGCGGCCTGGACAGCCGGTCTCAAATAGGCGGACTTCAAAACTACCGCCGGCGGATGGGCGCAGTGACGAGGGGCGCTCGCGAAGGGCGCGACGATCGCCTAGAGGGATCGCTGGCAGGCCAGGGCGCAGCACCGATCAGGCTAGGGAAACCGGCGCGCGCGGGCGCGCGCGGGCCCTGCGTGGTCCCGCCGGATCAAGGAAACGCCACTGTCGAGCGAGCCGCCATCCCGGCAACACCCAGCCCTAAGAGCGAGTGACGAGCCGCCGGAACGAGACAAATTTGTAAGGCCACTGCTCAGCCTTCCTCGAAGTAAGATCGCGAGAATACCTAGGCCCTCCCGGGAGTCGCGTTGTGCCGCGGTAAAGTATGAAATCGGCCGTAATTAAAGAATATCGAGCGCCATACCGCGGGAGGGCCCGTGCGACGAAGTGATCGCGAGTGCCCGCCTCGGGGATGAAAACGTACGGCCGCCGACAGTCAGCGTACATGTAATTTCGTTGTGATATCGTTTCGTGTACTTCGTTGCGTATGATTTCGTTGTGAGTAATTTCGTTCGCGTAATTTCGTTGCGGGTGATTTTGTCGCGTGGAATTTCATGAACGCCGTTGGCTTAACCGTGCCGTAGTTTTGAGAAGTGGCTCTCGCGCGTGAGAGAGCCTCGTAGTTATCGTTGCCGGTTAAGTTCATGCCATTTGTAAGTAGCTATACGTGCGTTTCATCGGGATTAATGGCCCACGGTTGGGTCGAGTTAACGGGTGGGGCCATTCGTGCGTTTCGAGGGGAGAGAAGATCTCCAGCGTTGTCGCGGTAGACCGTAGGGAAATTGCGTAATTGTTTAAGGAGATTGCGTTGGTTATTTGTTAGCATCTCGCGTTTGACCGTCCGGGTGGAGTTCGCCGCAACTTATGTCGGGGAATACTCTTGTGCGAATTCAGTCGGGATTGCCGTGCAGCTCAGCGACGGAATGGGTATCGCGCTCGTGGGGTGACACGTGGCGTGTACTCGAATTCTGCTTGTTCGCCGTGGAACTCGCTATCGTCCACTTGTTATCTGCCTTAACCAAAATATAATTTAATGTTTTACGTATTTGAGTGTGATGATTGCGCTACGCTCCCTCTCCTATTCCATCCGCGGTTGATCAAAGAAGCCCACGCCTGAGAAATACTGCGATCTCGTGAATCGTGGTGCGAGGAATCGCACCTGGCGCCCAACATAACATCTCTAAAATACTCAGTCGAGCTACCATCGGGGTTTCGGAGAGCACTATCGCGAACATTGATAGAGATTATAGTGAAGAAAGCGACGGCGCGCTCCGCCACGGCCGGCGAGACCGTGAGGACATCGTCGTCGTCGTCGTAAAATTTTGGCGCCCAACGTGGGGCCTCTCGCCCGAAAATTACCAATTAACGAAAATCGGGAGAGAGAGCGTGCGCAAGTGAATTTGTTTTGTGCAATCATTATATTTAGGTGTTTCCCTATGATTTATGTGATTCTCTTGTGTTAGTTATATGTTCGATCGGATTTTCGAATTATTATTTCGTGGCCCTGGAATTTTGGTGCCATGAGTGCGGTGTGTAGTGCCGAGTGATGGCCGCTTCGCTCGACTTTGTTTTGGTTCGCGCACGGCCGGTATTCGGGAACTTGAGTTTTTCAGTCGAATTCCTGCCTGTTTACGATTTCGGGGACTGTGTTGATTCGATTTCGGTTAAGTTTCGCGAAAGTAAATACCGTTCGATAATAATGCGACTGGCATACCTCTTCGTCCAAATAATAAGCTTGGAGAATAATAACGTACTTGGTAATTCCGCGTATTGGGAAGGGGAAAAGGGCCTTGCTAGTGTCTTCGGTTTCGCGTTCGGTGGACGTCATAAGGGGAGGCGAATAGGACTCCTATGCGGGAGGACGACTTGCTGGAATCGCCTCTTCGGTGGATCAACCGCCTAACGAAAAAACAAGCGGTGCGACATTTAGAAGATCGGGGGTTGGACACGGCCGGAATTTTGCCAACTTTACGCGCGCGTTTAGCTAGATTTGAGGAAAAGTCGATTCGGAAAAAAATGAACGACCAACCGACTCCACCCCCACCCCCGCCGGCCATCGAAATACAATCCGCTAGTCCTCAGGGGGACCAGGGGGCGACCCCGAGGGACAAGGCGACGGGAAGGGAGGACCCCTTCGTGAGTCTGGGGGCGTACAATTTTCCGCTTGACCCCCACAAAACATGGGGGGAAACTTATCAGCGGGCACCCCCGCCGCGCCATGATAGAGGAAATACGCGCGGATCCGCGGCCGAGGCTTATAATATAATGAGAAAGTGGAACCTCCACTTCTCCGGACAACGCGGTAGCGACGCGGAAGCATTTTTGTTACGGATTAAGGAAGCCCGCTCCATTATTCACGTGGATGACGCCGAACTATTTAAGTGCTTGCCCCTATTCCTTTCGGGTACCGCGCTATATTGGGTAAGATTGGAAAGCGAAAATTGGCGGGATTGGCGGGATTTCGAACACGCGTGGCGAAGTCGATTTGGCGACCCGGACTATTTAACGACCCTTCGGGAAGAGATACAGCGACGAACGCAGGGAGAACACGAGCCGGCGGTCGAATATTTGACCTGCTTACGGTCTTTGTTCACGCGAATGAGCCCTCCGTGGTCCCTCCCGGAGCAGCTCACATTAGCCCACCGGAACTTATTGCCGCGGCTACAGTTCGCGATTCGACGGTGGGAGTTTAGCGATTTTCACACGTTGGAGGATTTGGCTACGCGAACGGAACGAACCCTCCTCGCGGACAAAATGTATAGACCCCCCTTGTTACCGGAACAGTCACTTTTTCCGGACTTAGCGTACCACGCGCCGAAGGGGAAACCGCGATCCCCGAATACCGTTGCCGCGGGGGAGGCCGTGGCTCAGGGAGACCCAAGTAGAGGGGAGGCCTGGAGCGCCGCAGCGTCCACCGACGCCACCATACCGAGATCGGTTCCCGATGATTCCAACTTAAAATGTTGGAACTGCGATCAGACGGGCCATCGGGCGAGGACCTGCAGGGCGGCTCGACGGCAACATTGCTACCGGTGCGGGAACCCGGGGTTTACGACGCGGACATGCCCTAGGGGTTCGGGAAACGCGAAAGGGGGTCAGTAGGGCGGGTCCCTACGCCCCCAATTATCGAGAACGAGGCCCGGACCGCGGATACCCCGGAAGAAAAACTCTCGTACGTGACGCTCGATCCCGACGAATTCCCCCCGCTGAAGTATATTACAATCCGGATAGGCGGCCGGCCCCTGTTAGCGTTGGTGGACTCGGGGTCGAACATGACGCTCCTCGGTCGTGAGGGGATGCAAATAGTAAAAAGTTTAGGCGTCCCAACCACGCGAGAGGGGGGCGCAACAATCCGAATGGCAAACGGACAAATAGCCCCGATTCAAAAAGAAGCCTCCCTTTCTATCCATCTAAAGGACCGGAGTTGGAAGATTTTGGTAGGCATATTGCCGGATTTGGCCGTGCCGTGTATCGTGGGGATGGACTTCCTGACAAAGTTCGGTATCGCGCTAGACTTCGGAAAAGGGGAGTGGCATTTTGCGGATAGGCCTCGTGTCCGCTACCAGTTTCAATTGAAAGAAACGGACCCCCGCGTTTGTGGGCTCGCGGAGCTAACTAAAGATCAGGAAAAACATCTGAAAAATTTTTTACGGAAAATAGTAGCACCATCGGGAGACCCCGGTCTGACCAACCTAACCGAACATAAAATAGAAGTAGGAGAGCATCCGCCGCTAAAGCAACGCTGCTATTTAGTCTCGCCAAAGGTGCAAGAAGCAATCCGCGCAGAGGTAGATAAAATGTTAGCAGCCGGAATAATTGAGCCGTCAGCAAGTCAATGGTCGAACCCAATCGTGATGGTGAAGAAATCGAATGGCAAGTACCGGTTTTGCCTGGATTTCCGCGGAGTTAATAAGATATCTAAAAAGGACGCGTACCCGATACCACCAATGGACGGGATACTCAATAAGTTACGTTCGGCAAAATATATTTCTACAATCGACCTCAGCCAGGCTTACTTTCAGATTCCGTTGAATAAAGATAGCCGAGAGATTACCGCGTTTAGCGCCCCGGGAAAAGGCTTATATCATTTCGTCCGAATGCCATACGGATTAACGGGTGCCCCCGCGACGTTCCAGCGACTATTAGATAGTTTAATAGGCCCGGAAATGGAGCCTTTCGTTTTCGCGTACCTAGACGATATAATTATCGCGACGGAAACTTTCGAGGAACATCTCGAATGGCTAAAACAAGTGCTAGATAAGATTAAAGCTGCGGGATTAACGATTAATATGGATAAATGCGAGTTCTGTAGATCTCAGGTTAAGTATTTAGGTTTCGTGGTGGAGGCGGGAGGCGTATCGGTGGACCCAGAAAAGACGCGCCCCGTGCTAGAGTACCCGGCGCCTCGAACACTGAGACAATTGCGTAGATTTCTCGGGATGTCATCGTGGTATCGGAAGTTTATACCGGAGTTCGCGACGCTAAGTGAGCCCTTGACCCGCCTTTTGAAGAAAGGCAGGCGCTGGGAGTGGGGGGATGAACAAGTTCATGCATTTAATAGCATTAGGAGTAGCTTAATGGCGGCCCCCGTCCTGGCATGCCCAGATTTTAAAGAACCTTTCGTGTTACAAACCGACGCGAGCTCGGTTGGGTTGGGGGCGGTCTTGACTCAGAACCTAGAAGAGGAAGAACGCGTAATAGCCTATGCCAGTCGCGTGTTGTCGGACCCGGAAAAGCGGTACTCGGTGACTGAACAAGAGTGCCTGGCCGTGGTGTGGGCCATTCAGAAGTTTAGGCCGTATTTAGAGGGTTACAAGTTCACCGTAGTTACGGATCATAGTAGCTTGCGGTGGCTCCACAACTTGAAAAATCCCACGGGTCGTTTGGCCCGATTAACGTTAGAATTATTAGAGTATGATTACACAGTGGAGTACCGCAAGGGAGCCCTACACCACGTGCCCGATGCCTTGTCGCGAATGTATGAAAGCGCGGAAGGTGGAAGAGTAAACGCCGCAATCGAGATCGAGGAGTGTGAGGGTACAAGTGACGAGTGGTATCGCGGGCGGTATAGGGAGGTAGCGACTGACCCGAAGCGGTTTGCTCACTGGAAAATAGTTGATCGGCAGCTATACTTTTTGCGACCGCGACCGGTGATTTCGGACATAGTTGGGGATTTGGACCGGTGGAAGCTGGTATTGCCGAGAGAATTACGCGCCGAGGCCCTTCGCGAATCCCACGACGCGCCGCAGGCCGGTCACTTGGGAGTCGAAAAGACATATCAGCGTCTCGCCGTGTCGTACTATTGGCCAAATATGTTTCGCGAGGTCACTCGGTACATTCGGACGTGCGACACATGTCAGAGGACGAAGGTCGAGCAAGCTAGTCCCGCGGGGTGGATGGGCCGCCGCGTTATAGAGGGGCCGTGGACTTCGATCGCCGCGGACATAGTGGGGCCCTTGCCTCGCAGCAAGGCCGGCTACCAGTACCTTCTGGTGATCCAAGATTTATTCACAAGATGGATCGAGTTGAAGCCTTTGCGAGCGGCTACCGGCCCGAAAATTAAAGAGGCGTTGGAGGATCTTATCGTGTCGCGGTGGGGTACGCCGAAGATCCTCCTCACGGATAATGGAACTGAGTTCGTGAATCGCGTGATGAAGGGTTTCGCTGAGGAGCAGGGCATTACGCACGCCACGGTGCCGCCGTACCACCCGCAGGCCAACCCCGTGGAGAGGGTCAATAGGACCCTGAAAACAATGATCGTGTCGTTTATTGAGAGGGATCATCGGGAGTGGGATAAATACCTTCCACAGTTTCGTTTTGCTTATAATACGGCGGCGCATTCGTCGTTGGGAGCGTCACCGGCGTTCGTGAATTTGGAACGTGAGCTAGTGCCGCCGAACTTGTTGCGTGACCAGGGGGAGGACGTGACTCAGGTGGAGCCGCGGGACCCGGCGGAGTGGTCCCAGCGGATGATCGAATTAAGGGCCGTTCGAGAATGGGTGGCGGAGAATATGGACCAGGCGAACCAGAGGCAGGCCGCGCATTATAATCTGCGTAGGCGACCGCGAAGATTCCGAGTCGGGGACTTAGTATTAAGGCGGCAGCACGTGCTGTCGTCAGCCGCACAGAATATCGCGGGAAAACTGGCGCCGAAATTCCAGGGACCCCTACGAGTGAAACGGGTGATCTCTCCGGTGGTGTACGAGTTGACACAGCTGGACGGGTCAACCGTAGGGAAAGTGCATGTTAAGGATGTGAAACCGTACTACCCCCCTAACACCGAACCTACGTGTGGTAATTGAGCGTGTGCATGTCGAACCCTTCCGCCTCCTTCCTGTTCCCTGAGAAGGAAATTCGCGTGGAGGTTGGAACGGGGCGAGATGAACGGGGTGGGACGTAGTTGAGGAAATTTGGAGGGGAACAAAGTCGGGAAACAATGGTGCGGTGAATTGGTCGGTTAAATTTGGGGAAAGATTGGGAAGTAATTCGGAGATTTTCGTTTCGGGTGATTTTCGTGTACTATTGAGTAACGTTGGAAGGGAAGACGCATTGACTGATCGGGGTCGGACGGGGCAAAGCCGTCACCGACGGAGTGAGGTCTCATGAGGGAAATGAATGGGGTATATCAGAAGGCTTGAGCGGTGGTCTCCGGCGAACCGGGGCGGACGTCCCCCTCGGCACTCGTCTGGGAGCGGGGAGTTGTGACGTGACAAAAGTCGCGTCCTTTACCCCAGATGGGAGCTCGGCCGAGGGAGGCGTCAGGGATGGTGCCTCCGCCCGAGGCGGGCGGAGAGCGAGCCTTTAGGTTAGGATTAAGACCTTTTGCGAGCGTTACAGGTCGAGGGAGTGCGGAGCAGATGGCCAGGGTCACGACGAGTGTAACGGCTTATGCCGCGTCGAGGGACTTACAACTGGACAACCAGGAGCTTCCGAGGGCGCACGATCGGCGAGCGGGTCACGCTGGGGCCCACAGCCGGCAGATCAGATGACCTGTCAAGGCGTCACGGATGGCACGAGAGCACTGCAGCCCGGATACGGGGGACGCCCCGACGAAGGTCCCCGTTAAGGAACGGGGCCACCACCGCTGAGTACCGCTCCCGGTCGACGAGCCATGGCCCGTCCAGCCTGGCCGTCGAGGAACCGGGCGATGAGACGCGGCCTGGACAGCCGGTCTCAAATAGGCGGACTTCAAAACTACCGCCGGCGGATGGGCGCAGTGACGAGGGGCGCTCGCGAAGGGCGCGACGATCGCCTAGAGGGATCGCTGGCAGGCCAGGGCGCAGCACCGATCAGGCTAGGGAAACCGGCGCGCGCGGGCGCGCGCGGGCCCTGCGTGGTCCCGCCGGATCAAGGAAACGCCACTGTCGAGCGAGCCGCCATCCCGGCAACATCCAGCCCTAAGAGCGAGTGACGAGCCGCCGGAACGAGACGAATTTGTAAGGCCACTGCTCAGCCTTCCTCGAAGTAAGATCGCGAGAATACCTAGGCCCTCCCGGGAGTCGCGTTGTGCCGCGGTAAAGTATGAAATCGGCCGTAATTAAAGAATATCGAGCGCCATACCGCGGGAGGGCCCGTGCGACGAAGTGATCGCGAGTGCCCGCCTCGGGGATGAAAACGTACGGCCGCCGACAGTCAGCGTACATGTAATTTCGTTGTGATATCGTTTCGTGTACTTCGTTGCGTATGATTTCGTTGTGAGTAATTTCGTTCGCGTAATTTCGTTGCGGGTGATTTCGTCGCGTGGAATTTCATGAACGCCGTTGGCTTAACCGTGCCGTAGTTTTGAGAAGTGGCTCTCGCGCGTGAGAGAGCCTCGTAGTTATCGTTGCCGGTTAAGTTCATGCCATTTGTAAGTAGCTATACGTGCGTTTCATCGGGATTAATGGCCCACGGTTGGGTCGAGTTAACGGGTGGGGCCATTCGTGCGTTTCGAGGGGAGAGAAGATCTCCAGCGTTGTCGCGGTAGACCGTAGGGAAATTGCGTAATTGTTTAAGGAGATTGCGTTGGTTATTTGTTAGCATCTCGCGTTTGACCGTCCGGGTGGAGTTCGCCGCAACTTATGTCGGGGAATACTCTTGTGCGAATTCAGTCGGGATTGCCGTGCAGCTCAGCGACGGAATGGGTATCGCGCTCGTGGGGTGACACGTGGCGTGTACTCGAATTCTGCTTGTTCGCCGTAGAACTCGCTATCGTCCACTTGTTATCTGCCTTAACCGAAATATAATTTAATGTTTTACGTATTTGAGTGTGATGATTGCGCTACGCTCCCTCTCCTATTCCATCCGCGGTTGATCAAAGAAGCCCACGCCTGAGAAATACTGCGATCTCGTGAATCGTGGTGCGAGGAATCGCACCTGGCGCCCAACATAACATCTCTAAAATACTCAGTCGAGCTACCATCGGGGTTTCGGAGAGCAGTATCGCGAACATTGATAGAGATTATAGTGAAGAAAGCGACGGCGCGCTCCGCCACGGCCGGCGAGACCGTGAGGACATCGTCGTCGTCGTCGTAATATATATATATATATATATATATATATATATATATATATATATAATATAATGTAATTTAGGTTGGCGAACAACAGAAAATTGCCTTTAATAAGTAAGTGAAAACTGGGATGAGTATGCGGACTCAGAAGTGAACTGTCTCTTGCCGGATCGGAAGTGTCTCCAAGTGCGTAAAGTCGCGATTTTTATACAGAATTAAGGAGGCGGGATTATTTTTTAATATGATTCGATTGGTGAAGTTCTCTTCCGATCGTGACGTAACTTTCGGTTTTTCGCCTATTTTTTGGCGAGCTAGATATAATTATCTATTTTACGATTGTCCATTGGCGAGTTTTGTCGTAAGGCCCACCCCTAACGTCTTATTTTGGGGGTCTAAGTTATCAATTCTTCCAGTGACGCATCCATTTTTTTATTATTGTCGATTTCTATTTTATTAGGGGTCTGGGTCCTTAATTTATCCTGCGACCTTATTTTTAGTACCGACAGACAAATGCATTCCATCTAATCTTAATTGCAGTTCTATTGCAAACCTCCGCCACGTGCCCTTACAGAATTTCTAAAAGCACGTTTTAGACCTCGTTTCTGTTTGTCGGAACATTGCGCGAGCAATTTTGAGCTAGTCGCGCAATGCAATAAAAATCTTCGACAAACTTTGTCTGGGATTAAGGCCCCTTTGGCGCGTCATGTCGCCGTGTTTTATAGTAGTGGGCCAGACAAAGTTGATAAAACGTAGTCGTATATGCTTTGTCTGTTTGGATTTTGTTGTTTGGAAGTTTTCTCTTGATTCCTCGATCTCGTTTAGCAAACATAAAGGAAAAATAGGAAATAGCGTCGAGATCATAACTCACTTGCCGATAAACAACCGCTAGTGCTTGGTTACTGATTTTAATCTTAAAAGCTACTCTAAATTCTTAAGAGGTTTCCGCGAAAAAGGGAAATCGTAGAGTCCACAGAACGTAACAATAATAATAAAATTAAATAAATATTAATTATCGAGAAAAAAATTGTAGTTTATAGTATAGTGTTCTTTTTACTCTTATTGTTCGAGCGCGCGTTAACTTGACGCCGAACGTACCGCCGGAGCCGTTTAGGCCGGGTCTACAATCAATCGTCTGTCGGAATATTATGTCGTGCGCATGCGCACAGTCATGATTTTTACGTGTCGACTGTCCAAGTTGGCCGGGCGTTGTTTTCGGCTTGGAAAAAGATAAAATCTCATCTTTCGAGTTGTGTGTCGTTGCAGAAGTAGAGGTTAAAAGCCGAAATTGTGAACATAAATATTCATAATGAATAATACTGAACTGGTTGCGGTTTATAGTAGTTTATTATTAGCTTGGGTACACATTGAGAGAATACAAATAATTTTAAAGAAAAAACGTAAGAGCTCTCGAAGATGGTGGGTAAAACCGCATCTTACCGTGGAAATGAGAAACAATTTTGGAGCTCATCAGAAATTATTTCCATATTTCAAAACATGTGATCATAAAGAGTTATTCAAATTTACAAGAATGTCTGTTAAAAAATTTGACATGTTGCATAGTTTATTGAAACCGAAACTTGAAAAGAGGAGTCACAGGACTCTTTTGCCAACAAAACTCCGTCTTGCTTTTACATTGAGGTTATACTATTGAATTTTGTAATTTTATTTTCGGTAGATATCAAAAAGCATTTTATTCAATAATTATTATTATTAGTTATCTTGCTCATGGAAATAGTGCTGCAACAACAGCATGGCATTTTCGTGTAGGAAAATTAACTGTGTATAGTATCATTCCTGAAGTATGTAAGGTAATATGGGATGTTTTACAACCACTGTATTTGAGAGTCCCAAATGAAAAAAATGAGTGGTTGGAAATAGCAAACGACTTCAATTCTCTTTGGAATTTTCCAAATTGCATAGGGGCTATTGACGGCAAACACATACGAATTAATGCTCCTCCAATGTCTGGTAGCGCTTTTCATAATTATAAAGGCAGCTTCAGTTTTGCATTAATGGCTATTTGAGATGCTCAATACCGTTTTACATGGTTGGATATTGGCGATTATGGTAAATTATTAAACTAGTTGAAATTAGTTAAAATTATATAGATTAGATAGTATACTTTATTTACTCCGAAGGAGCCTTAAAGGGCGTTTTTTTACTTTAGGGACGTACCCAACCCTTTACATCTAAGTTCTTAATTCTTCTTATGGTCCTCGTCCTCGTCCGTGTCCATTAATAGTTTCTCCTCCATTTTCCTCGCAATCTCCTCGTCCGTAGTCCTTTTTAGTTTTCCGCCTTCCTCCTCTTTCCTTTCTTTTCTCCTTTCTTTCTTCTCTCATTCTCTTATCCTCATCTCTACTGTCTTGTCTTCTGTTCCATTTTAACTTTAAACCTGCTCCCTTCCTTTCTTCTCGCCTCTAAAACCCTCCATTTATCCTCTTCGCATACTTGTCCTTTAGGTTCACTGAACGATGCCGGTATCTGGTCTAAGACTGAAATGAATACCGCATTGGAAAGTAATACTGTGTCTTTACCACCAGAATTTTATTTGCCACATACTAACATTGCTGTACCCTTTGCTCTTGTTGGCGATGAAGGATTTCCTTTAAAAAAATATTTGATGCGACCGTATGCAAGAAGAAATTTAGTTGATAATCAACAGCGTGTATTTAATTATCGATTATCAAGAGCACGACGAGTAATTAAAAATGCTTTTGGAATTCTTGTCGCAAGATGGCGAATTTTCCAAAGAGCACTTTGTTTAAAACTAGAAACTGCTGAAAAAATTGTACAAGCCACATGTTGTCTTCATAATTTTATTATGAGCACAAATTATTCAAATAAACGCTATGTACCAGAAGATTTTATAGATCGGGAAGGTCCCAATGGCGAACTTATCGAAGGCGGTTGGCGAATTTGATACAACACCCTGTACTTAATCGAATGGGACGAGTTGGTGCAAATGTTGGTTTGATTGCAGCAATGAAGCAACGCGACACTTTAGCCCAATACTTTGTTTTCGATGAAGGTAGCATTCCATGGCAGTGGGAAATGATATAAACAAATTATCTGGCTTACAACTTTTATTATTCAAACACAATTATGTTTAATTATTTGAAAAATTGTACATAGATTTTTAATAAAATTGTATGTACAAAAAACTGTTTAGTTAAATGTTAAATTATCGATAACAATGTAACTGTTTAGTTAAATTTATCAATAACTCTTTAGTACAAAAACTTAAGGCTCCCTAAATTCTTAAGGCTCCTGGGTACCTGCCGCGGCCATGTTGAATCGTGACGTCAGAAGCGAGAAAACGACACGTTGAAAATTCTTGCGTGGTACTTCCAAATAAAAAGATATTTGCACAAAATAACACTTGAGATCACTTCAGGACACTTCAAAAATACTTCAGCTGGAATCCCTTTCCCTTGACAATTATTAAATAACCGTAAAACGAACGTGTTACGAAGCCTATACGATCCCAATCATGGGGTGACACATGAGAAGGGGGAGACACACGCGATCTGCCAAATCGGAAGGAGTGGTAAAAGCTCCTTGAACGTAGTACATTCCTTGCTATCTTAAGAACTCAACGTATTTTCGAAGTGTGCTGAAGTGATCTGTGTGTGTTATTTTAAGCAAATATCTTTTTATTAGGAAATACTACGCAAGAATTCTAAACGTGTCAATTTTCAACATTTCTCGCTTATTCTCCATTGGAGAGAGTTCTTATTTCTACCGCGACGGTACGTCGCCACCGTCACCGCGGAGTTCTTATTCCTAAATTCTTAAAACCTTGGTTGCTAAAGTTTGATCCAAGTTCTCGTTCCGAGTAGCCAATAAAATTGCCGCTTTTCCGTAAAAGCTGCAAATTGATTGGCTACAAATTTCTCGGTCCGAGAACTTGGACCAAGTTTTAGCATCGTGGGCACAAGCATCAACAATATAAATCTTTCGTTTTGTACTTTTGGTAAAAAAAACTTACTCTCTAAGGGTGCCATTGTAACCGAACGGAGGAGTGATATTCCCCCCGATTTAGATTTAGGTGTCACCGACACGGTCGCCACTCGATTTTAACCCCCAAAACGAGAAAGGATAACGCTAGATATTAGGATTTTCCCAACCTTTCGACGCCTCGCTGATTCCTCTTTCCTTGTTTCTGTTTCAGGTCGCCCCGTTGCCGCTGGATCTTGGATCGTCGATGGACCAAGCACCTCGGACCTCTTCTGGACTGCAGCTGTGCACCGCTGACTGTGTCTCTGGGTCTGCGCTGGACCGACTTAGGATCTCCCCAAACGGACTTGGGATCGCCCACAGGTAAGTATCAGGATCAGGTAAGTATGTCTTTTAGGTAGGTTACCCGCACACGAATAAATTTGAGTACTCTGATTTCTTTTAGCAAATAAAATATAATCTATTTTATTTTAATTCAGGTTGTACAAATTTCGCGTGACCGACTTAAGATTTAACGCGTCTACCGCGGGATATGTTACGCAGAGTCTAAATGTTGATCGTAAGGTTCTCAAGACCGAATCGACTGTACTTGTTGAAGCTCTAGCGCGGAATCCTCGATGCTTGGGCTTCACTTGGGCTCCCGACTTCGGAGCTGCCTCCCCACTTCGGCGTGGCTCCGCCTCTTCACATCTGTTGCACACCTGTTCGCCTTACAATGCCAGGTGCCACACATCGCTTCCGCGTTCCTTTGAGGCAGATGTTGCCTCGAACAAAAGGCCTATTGTGTCTTATTATTCGCCTTCCTATTATTCGGGATAATGGCTCTCGCAATAACAAGTTTTTCATCTTTCTCGAACATTCCTTCGAGAATCTACCCGGTGTCCCATTTCCATTAATTCGTAATTAATTATTCGTTCGTCTGGATTTTGTCCTTAATTTTCGCGGTAGAGATGGGACCCCGCGTTTACAATGGATTACTTATAGCTAACGCTTCGCTCGCTGTTTCGTGAAGCCTCGTGGTATGACCACTGGTCACTTGTCGCATACATTGGTCTATCGTTCTGTGTGGGCTCGTTTACTTAGCCCGCGACGGTTGTATTCTCGTTTCGATTTTACCGCTCCGGCTTTTCCTCCGTGAAATCCGTTTACCATTTTCCTTGGTAACTCGATTTCGCGAGTTCCATATTATTCCTATCGGTTGCCGATGTCCACGGTGTTTTCGCGGCCTACTTATTCCTATGTCGTTCTTAATTTGTCCTGCGACCTCGTGGTTCGCGTGGTTCTCTTACCATCCCGTATGGTAATGCGATCTCGATACCTATTATTTCGCTATGTTATCTATTCGCGGTAATCCTCTTTTCGAGGTGTTCCCGTTACCCTCGCATCGTAACTTTATCGCTCGCGTTGTTCATTTACCCGATGTGCTTACCATCGCCTGTAGTAAGCCGATTTTCGTTTTCGCACACTTTGTCGGACTTTTGTTGGTGGCTTTACGTTATTATTTATCTCCGTGATTCGCTCGCGTTATTTTTGTCCCGATTCGCTCGGTGGTTCGGCCTATTTAGTTACCCCCTAGTACGTGTGAACGCACCTTTACCGCGCGTCAGTAGCTCTCATCCCCTTCAGGGGTTATCTACTAGAGTCTCCCCGCTCTTTTCAATCTTTGTCCTTAATTTATTGTTTTAGTATTCGCTGGGTACTCGGGATAAATTACATTTCGCATTTTATTTAAACAAACCAACCTTAAACTCTTTATTGAATGCAATTGAACCTTTTTCCTCGTTCGGACGGGTTTCCATAAACTTAAACCATAATTGTCGTCAACGCAACTAAAAGTAAAGTATAGGAAAACAAACGCAACTCTGAATGTCTCTAATATAAGAAATATACTTTCTTGTGCCTAGTCATTTGATACTTAATCTACTATCTTTAATCCTTAAGCCTATTTATTCTATTCTCTACATTTTTACGCATACGGCGCCTCAAATGGTCGCCCCGCGTCGCATGGCGCTCAATCGCTCCGCCATTGTCGCTACGTTCAACTTTGCCGCCCGGACTACACGCCGCTGAGCCTGTATGATCTCCGGGCTGGCTCGTCCATTATTGTCTTCGGGTGGTGACGCTAGTCTGTACCCCTTTTCTTCCTGATCGTATTTCACCAAGGGGTGTGGCAACACTACATCCCCTATGATCCTGGGTTGTCTCTTGGTGTCGTCGTTAGTCGTCGGCAATGCAGCTGCCGGCTGCACCATGACATGTAGCGCGGAAACGCGGAAACGCGGAAAGAAAGTAACTAGATTCCGCGTTTCCGCGCTCCATGTAATGGCACCCTAAGTTCTTAGTAATCTTACTCTTTCATTTCATGTTTTCCAATAACCTGAAGAATCTCAATAATGTATTGGGTACTACTTTTTACGGGGACATGTTTCAATCCTTCTTCTATTACGAGCATATACCCATCCTTTTCTTTATCTTTATTTGTTGCAATCAGTGTTGATTGACGGTATTTATCGCGTCAGATATTTTTGTACCTGCTACTACAAGCTGTTCGTCTAAGAGGGCATTTTTCATATTTTTTCGATTTGCAAAATTGTCTATTGGCGGCACAATTGGTCTCGTTGGCTTCATCTTTGAAATTAATCTGGAAGTTGTGTTCTTGAAGTTGAAATTATGAAGTTGTGAGCTGGAGCTACTGCAACTGGATTGTCTTGTTACAGACTCAGAAAGAGATTGAGCATCATTATCTAGAATTTTTAAAATTTATTTATTTTAAATTAATTAATTAATTAATTATTTATTTATTTATTATTTATAAATTTATTTATTTATAAATTATTTAAGTAAGTAGCTAAAAAATATATACTTCTACCCCCAGGTACAAATCCGGGGGTCGGGGGGGGCGTTCTCCGCGGGGGGAACGCCATAAGAAATGGGCGAGGGGGGTCCGGGAGGAGCAGCTGGTGGGGGGGGACGAGGAGTAGGGGAAATTCACTTCTGTACCCTGGTACTCTGGAGGAGGTCGGGGAAGGGGGGTACCGCGTTACCGACGGTGCGCGAGGAGGAGCGTCGTCGATCGCGGCGAGGCGCGTATTGTCGCGTCGCCCGCTTTTCTCTGTCTTAATGGGCCGGACGTGGTTTTCCGGCCCCCCGTTTCCCAAACGGCAAAAATCGCGATTCCTCCTCCCGAAAGGGGGAGCGTCGATCGCGCTCGAAAATCAAACGTATTTTCTTTTTTCGAAAGAGGAGCAAACGTGTTCAAGATCGTTCTATTTTTTAGACGTGTCGTGTGGTGAGGGGAGGGTGAGCATGTGAAAACACGTTCGAACGTGTTCAAGGTCGTTCTTTTCGCGGGATCTCGATTACCTTTCTTTGTTCTTCATCGTTTCGGTTCGAAGGTTGTTTCAATCCGTCTCTTTATGCATCGCGGATGACGCAATCGGCGGTGATCGTGTGGTAAGCGGAGTCGAGGATCCCGGAAAGTGCGGGATCGCATCGAGATATGTTAGGTACAGACCTGGAAGGAGGGTAAAAGAAAAAGAGAGAACACGCAGATGAGATTTCCGCGCGAGCGGTACTTATTTATTGCGACAAAATAAAAAAATACATATGTCGATGTGTGTTTACATTTTCGAAAAAATCACTCTTCCGTATCGCATGCTTGACCGAAGTTCCCGTCTTACACGCGTTGTGGGCTATCTCCCGATAGCGCGAATATTTCGCGTCCACCTCCTCGGTTGCAGCGCCCAGCGCTGAGACGACACAATCGACGCAAAATTGTAAATCGTACAGCGAGTGCACGGTGATGAGCGACATCGCCAGACGAGCCGCGTTGGGTAGTTCCATACGCAAGATCGATAGGTTGTTTATCGATCCGAATCGCAACGTCAGGTCTCCGATCGATATCAGCGAGGGGGAGCGGGTTCCGGGCTCGACGAAGTTGGATCGCAGACTCTCCAATACGTCGCGTTTGCGCTCGATCAGTCCTTTCCACATATCGAGCGTCAGACAGATCTCCTTGCCTTGTTTGTCTCCCAGGGCGATATCCACGTACGAAGGCGATGGTATACCGTACCGCAGCGACTTAATCGTGACACCAATGGTTAAGTATTTGTAGCCAGTCGTCGTCAGCGGATAACGCGTCGTCAGGATGCGCACCGGAGCCACGACGATGATTTCACGAATAACGTCGTTGGGGGGTGAGAGCTGGGAATGCGACGTCCGACGATGATAATTAAGATCATGATGACGATCGTCCATCGATTCTATCCTTCGTCTCTTGCCGTTTTCGTTCACCTCTTAATCCGTCTCGGGCGCGCGAGGAGAAAGATCCCTCGGCGCGGGTCGATCGGTTAGCGTCGAGAACATTTCGCACTACGCTATGTCGTTTGTTTTCCAATTTTTCCCGACGCGTCGTATTCGGCTGACGATGCGATACTGATGCTTTGGGTGCGACATATCGTGGTATAAGTACGAAAGTTCCCACTTATATCGCGCGACGTGTGGTGTGGTGTGGTGTGGTGTGGTGTGGTGTGGTGTGGTGCGGGGATCAGCGCGGTTCCCCTACCCCCTTTGGTCGGAAAGACGAACGCCGTCCTCGTCGTCGTCGTCCGAATCGCCCGTCGGTGACGTTAAATCGCTGACGCGCACAAATCGATCGAGAAGATCGCGCAACTGTTTCAACAAATCGTCCTTAGGGCAGACGATATTCAGTATCCGCAGATCGAATTTTCCAGCCGCCGTGACGGTCTTCGTAAATTCGTTGAATCTGTAGTACTGCGTACGAGTGAAATACAGATTGCCGTCGATGTATCAAAAGATCGACGTCACGCCGATCGGTATTCCGGGAAACGTCGCCTCGAGAGGCATAAATCTGACAACTCTGTGATGGTCACATTCGTTTATCTCGCCCACCGAGTTGCCGTTGAACAGCACGAAGGAACGTCCTCTGTGGGTGTTCACCGTTCCATTGATCTTCGTCTTTGCGGGAAATCCGAGTTCCTGCAGGGTTTTCGGCCAATTTGGCCGCAGAGTAAGTTCCGGATATTGAACCAAGTACACCAAATTATCCGCGAACACTACGACATCGCCGGACGGCGATTGATAGGCGGCGGTCACGCGCGTGTAATTGTCGTGAAGAAAGCTCATGTGATTTGACAGGGCCAGAGGTCCGTTGTACGTCCTACCGTCCAGATCGAACGACCAAACGTAATGCCTGTACGAGATGAACATTCGATTTTCCACGATCAATATCGCGTTCACGCGATCAAGGGCGCACAGATCCGGCGGCAGCGGTGGCGCCGGCGTCTGCGGGGATCGTTCGCCAATTTCTCGCCGTACAAACGTTGAATGTCGACGATGTCGTATTGGTCGAGCTTGACCGGGTACTGCTTGTCGGGCGTGAACGCGAACATCACCGAAGTCCTGCGCTTGTTGTGCAGCAATCCGAGAGAGTGACCGATCTCGTGCGTCAGCGTGTAATGAAGGGAGAACTTATCCGAGGGATTCCTACTAACGAAAATGTGCCACGGCTCGTCTCCGTCGACGTGCACCTCGGAGACAAAACCCGGCCTCTCGTCCATCGGGAGAGACGCGTGGGCGAGCACGCCGCCGGGGCCGTCGAATTTGTCCGTGCAATTTGGGCCGTTCACCTCGACGTTCATGTTACCGTGATGCAGGCGTCGCCAAGATATCACAATGTCGGGATTCAATCTGGAGCGTTCGAACGTCAATGCCGAATGCTGCGACCACACGTTGAACGCGGCCTGCGCCGTGCTCAACTCGCTCTCGGTGGCTAGGTAAAAATCCCACGTCAGGTGCGTCTTCGGCCATTTCGATAGACTCGCTCTCGTTCCGTGCTAGAGGATATCTCGGAAACCGCATCGCGATTTACCCATCATCTCCAGCGTTTTGTTGTTGAGCGTTTCATCGCCGAGCAGATCGTAGTACTTCTGAAAATCCTAGATGGCTCTGCGAAGAACGTCGTATCGTCTCTGAGCCGGAACCGCGTCCACATCTTTGGTCAGGTATCCGTATTTCTGCAGGTAATCGAACGCGAGCTCGTAATTTTCCTCGGTGACATTGACGCATCTCACGGTGATGAGACACGCGGTCAACGCGATTACGCGCGCGAGCCACATCGTCGAGAGCGAGAGAGAGACGGTGGAACCGCGATGACGGCGCGTTGCGGTTTGAGCGTTTTTTCGCGAGGACGCTCGTTGTCGATAGCGCGGACAGGTGGCGGCGGGGGTCTCGGGTGGGAAGAAAATGCGTCAAATCCGGCGGACGAGTCGGTTTGACAAAACGCGTATTTTTCCTCGATGCAAAAATCCTATCTTTATCGTAGATTACTCGCACCGCAATGTCCTCCTTTTGTCGATGCGCTTTCTGGGCGCAGACAGGTGGTGGCGGGGGTCTCGGGTGGGAAAAATGCGTCAAATCCGGCGGACGAGTCGGTTTGATAAAACGCATTTTTTTCTCGATGCAAAAATGCTATTCTTAGTATATTTTTTCACCGCAATATCCTTTTTTTTACCATATATAAAGAACGCGAGACTAGACCTGGGTGTAGTCCATCTGCATCGGTTATCACACGTTTTTATATACGAATAGTGCTTGAAATGGAGAAACTCGACGACATTAGAACCGCGTGTGAATTACTTCAAATTTACGCAGCATCCCTCACGAGAGTAGCGGAGGAATTTCGCGAAGCGATAAGACAGCTGCAGCTGCGGCTGCAGTGCATTTCTGAGAACGTACCGCCATGCCTGCAGTTGGCGGTGCGCATTGACGAGGAATCTCTCGTATTGGATAGAACGTAAGTAGATTTGTCGAATACAAATATGAACAGTTTTTATATTCATTAACGATATGTAATAATTATATTTGATAATTTTATTCAATAATTATGTTAAAATTTATGGTCTTTGTGTCGAAGATGCGCGCGCTGCACAGGGATATAGCGCGTTTAGCGTCGTCGACAAGCGAGGAGCCGTCGGATGTGGGACGGAGGACGGTGCGCGAGAGAGAGAGGGACGAGGACGGTGACGAGGGGCGTCGCGACGACAACATTGAGGACGACGTGATAGACATTGAGGACGTTCCGGAGGGTATAACCTCCTCAAAGAAGTGAATGAAAACCGAATAAACATAATGAATATGAACAATTATATGTATAAAAAAATATATAATACTATTAAAAGGAATAAAATAAAATAAAAGTTTCATTATTTATAAAAGTGTCATTTATATTTATACATTACGTAAGATGAAATAAAATATATTTAAAAACAATAGGAAAAAAATAGAAAAAATACAAGAAAAAAAATAGAAAAAATACAAAAAAAAAACATTATTAGAACAACTCGCGTTATCGCTCGTAACCGCACCTCGCGTTATCGCTTACTCGCGCCGGAGCGGCTCGGCGTTATCGCTCACACCTCGCGCTCGTACTCACACCTCGCGCTGGAGCGGCTCGGCGTTATCGCTCGTCGGGTCATTCGCGCTGAAGCGTCTCCGCGTTATCGCTCCTTCCCGTCTCGCTCTCTCGTCAACCGTTTCTCTGTTTGTTCAGTTAAGAGGTACCGCGACCGACCATTCTTACGCACTCGGCGGCACGCAATGTTTATCGCGTTCTCGCGACCGACCATTTTTGCGCACTCGGAAGCTCGTAATGTACACTGTGGAACAGGCGCGTGTGAAGAAGAACGACATCGTTCGTTGATCTTTTTTTTTCATTCTTTTATTTATTTAACTCAATATAGACGGATACACATTGAATAGAAAATGATTAAATACAATACAGATAGATGAATGCAACGTAGAGAAAAAAACGAGTAATACGAAAAAATACAAATATGTTATACGAGTAATACGATAAAAAAATACAATTGTGTTATACGAATAATATAAAACAAAATACAATTATGTCAAACGAGTAATATAATTTTTTTACAAATCCACGGAGTCGATGCTGGACAGACATTCGCGTCGCTCGATCCACCAGTCGCGCAGCTTCAGCACGTTCTCCATCGCGCAGCACTGTTGATGACGCCCGCAACGAAACGCGCGATCGGGGCAAAGAAACTCCAGGCGATCGACGTCGTCGTACTCGTCGTCGATGCTCGTGATCGTCGCGTCGAAGTCGCGAACGGCGTCGCCGAAAATCTCTCTCAGTCACGTCTTCTTCTCGAGGCCTTTCACGTAGATTCGCACGCCACCAGCCACCTCCTCTCTCTCGCCCAGGTCGCCGCACACCGCGCGTCGAATTATTGTCCTCGCCAGACGATAGTCCGTGTCCCCGTCCTCCCAACGGAGGCCGTGGTGATTCGCCATCAGCCAGCTGACCCTTGCCTTCTTGGCCCTCGTCAGCAGATCCCAACTCATCGGGGCGCGAAACACGTGATGGGCGAGTACGCGCGTCTCGCTTCGCAGCACGGCCACCTCCTTCGCGAAGAATTTCTCGCCAACCACGAAGCCCTGCAGGTCGACGAAGATCGTCGTCGTTGTCGTTGCCGCCGCGGCCATCGAGTCGACGTGTGTTGAAATAAAAAAACAGTAAAAATGTGCTTAAACTGCTCGTTCCTAACGGTCTGAGGAACGATGAAAGGTTTGTTAGTTATATGTGCCTCGTTTCCAGGAAATGGTTTTCCTACAACCGCATTTTTCCGTTAAATAATTTTGCGCACAACGTTGGTCAGCGGACTGTACTCGATGACGCGATCGTAAACGATGAGACAAAAGGCGGTGGTTTTCGGCGGGACGTTTTCCTTGCATTCGAATTCAATGCGCACGTCCACGGTGGCGCTCTTCACCGATACGTTTTGACGGGAACAATCGATCACCACGAGCGGAGCTACATTCGCGAATTCGCGCGGGATAAGAGCGTGTTGTCGCGACCGTCCCCGTAGTACGCTCCTCGAAATTTCGCGTACATCTCGTACAGCACGGCGAACTTGTCGCTTTCGAAATCCGCGTTCACGTCGTCGTAGGGATAGAATTCCGAGTTGAGATACAATTTCACGTTCGCAGATTCTCTGATCGAACGTCTGAAACGCTCGATGATTGTAGGTCACGATTGCGCTATCGCCGCCACCGAGATATCGCGCGAGATCCCTCGGCGGACGAAGATTTCCGAACGCGTCGAAATAGATGGCCGCGTTTCCTCTTTTCGCGTAAGCGACCCAATGCGTGCCGGGACCCGCCGCGTCGTCGAGATTCACGATGCCGCACTCCGCGTGTCGCACCCTCGTCGGCAGAGCGTAGCGCATAAACATTCCACGGAAGAACGGTATGCGCAGGCGACGCGCCGCTCGATCAAGCTGCTCGTTCGTCGTGACGCCGTACGGCGGCAGGCGCGCTAACGTTGTCCTTTCTTTCCGCGAAATTTTTTTTTGGACTTTTCTCACGCTACCTCCGCGCTTCTTATAGGGCGCGAGGTACAACCCGCGAGCTTCATCGCGCGATTGTGTCGCTGCAATTCGTCGAGTTGCCGTTGCGCCGCTTTGCCGGCGCTCACCGCTTTGGCCACACCTGCCGCGCCACCGATCAAGGAACCGAGCGCGCCCAACATCGGTAGAAAAGGCAAGAAGCCGCCGCCGTCGGAAGTATCCTCCGTCTCCTCTTCCCGCTCTTCCTCGCGTTTCTCCTCGATCCCGTTCCTTTCGTCTTATTCCGTTTTCGTTTTTTCATACCCATGCCCAGTTTCGTCTTCGCCTTCATAGCCGCCCACACGGCCGCCGCGGTGAGTCTCTCACCGACCATGGAGTTCTTCGCGGTGACGCGCTCGCGCGCCCTCTCGGCGAGCAATCGATCGGCGACGTGTCGTTCGGCGAGCTCGCCGCTTCGGGAGTACGCGACGTCGTGCTCTCGACACGCCGCGTCCAACGGATTTATACCTTTTTCACCGCGCGCTAGTCTTTTCGTCAGACGCGTACCGGGTCCGCAGAACTGATAGCCGGGTACGTGCAGCTCGAAGGGAAGAGCGTTTATCGCGCAATCGAGCAGACCGGCGCCGCACGCGCGTCGCATTCGATCGCGGTTCCTGGAAAGGCTTTCTTTCTTTTTACTTAAAAAAAAAAAAAAAACTGTTTTTCTTCTGCTTATCAGGGCGAGGAAGAAGGATAGCGAGAACGACGACTACGACGACGCTGACGCCGACCTGGAGGGTGAATACGAGGAGAACGACGACGACGACGTATTTACGCCGATCAGGACAACGACGACCGGGAGGAAAAGGGAGTCGCGATTGAGTTCGGCACTCGCGACGACGACGACGATGACGAGCTCCACGCCGATCCACACCGATTCGGTCCAGTTTTTACCCAGAGAACGCGAGATTGTCTCGAAAGCGACGACTCCACCTCCCGCGCTAGAGACGTCCGTTAGAGAGTCTCTTAGTACGGTGGAAGGTCGCGACGTTCTGCATAGCCAACTAGGACTGTTAGGGCGGGAATACGTGAGCGCTCTTCTGAGCGGTGACAGAAAAAAGGATATCGACCACGTCTACAGAGTGTATCTCGGCGAGGACGGCACGATGTTGGGCAACAAGCGATTCGACGTGGCCACGGACGATTCCGTGATCATCGACGGTGTGCGGTACAAGGGTACGCGAAGTCTGTACGAGTTGATCTTCATGCGAACTCCCGACGCTAGCACCTATACAGACAATCCGGCAACCCTATTATGGGTAACAGGGGACACAAGTACAAAAATATAATAGCGCCGCTAATACTCCTGTCTAGCAAAGTCGGGACTACAAAAGGCGCCGGCTTACCGTCGGCCATGCGACTGACCGACAACGCGATCGATTACGTTCACTGGGACGATCCCAACGAGCTGGTCGATCGACTTCGGCTGCTGGACGCTTCTCGTCGGGCCGGCAACGACGCTCACGACAACAAAATTTTGTCGATAATCGAGGAACTCCGCGAGGCCGGTCTCGTCATAAATTGATCGGTCGCGCGAATCGCGACGGCAGTACGAATCGCGGTGCGCTCTCCAGCGCCTCCTCGCGCGCGATGTTCGTGAACAAATTCGGCATGTCTCTGACAAATCGGAGGAACGGTGACATTGCGTCCACGGTGAGATTGCGCTCCTCGATCGAATCCCTGCGCAATTACACGCGCAACAACGCGCTCTTCGTGTGCGAGGATTCCTACGACGCGAGGGAGCGCAAGATACGGCGGGTAGCCGCGCCGGAGGACAGCGACGACGCGGCGAACAAGACCTACGTCGATATCTGGATCGCATGTGCCAAGTTCGATGTGATGAAAGATGTCAAAGGTGAAATAGCGACGCTGAAAAACGACGCGCTCCTCTCGAATCAGGGGCATTACGAGGCGATGGGGCGCATAATACGACGCGTAGCCGCGCCGGACGTCGGTTCCGACGCGGCAAACAGGAGCTACGTAGATGGCGCGATCGAACAACTGAGAAGCGTGGTGACCGAGGAGATCAAGAAGAACGACGCTACCGCGAAATTGAGAGGTAAGATAGCGACGGTGAGGAACGACGCGCTCTGTTTGAACGAGGATTCCTACGACGCGAAGGAGCGCAGGATACAGCGGGTAGCCGAGCCGCAGTACGAGACCGACGAGACGAGCAAGAAATACGTCGATTTCAGGATTTATCGGCTGCAGAACCACGCGCTCGGTTTGAACAACGAGAATTCCTACGACGCGAGGGAGCGCAGGATACGGCGAGTGGCCGCGCCGGAGGACGACGGCGACGCGACGAACAGGAGCTTCGTCGAGGGAGCGATCGCCGAAGCCAAGAAGAACTCGAGAGACCTGATAAGAGAATTTAGAAGCCAGTTCCTGGATTTGAAAAAGACCGTGGAAAAGCACGACGAGAAAATTGCCAAAATTCAGGGTGTTCTAAACCTTCTTCAACAATGAGCGCTGAGAAACGAAGACTCGTGGAGGAACTGCACGCGCCGGCGAGGAAGAACTTTCCCCGTCGCCGCGTCGTGGTGCGCGGTTACGACGATCTGTGGCAGGCTGACGTGGTCGAGATGCGTCCCTATTCGCGCCAGAACGCGGGTCACAATTACATTCTGACGGTCATCGACGTGCTGAGCAAGTACGCCTGGGCGATCCCGCTCAAGACCAAGAGCGGAAAGGAGGTCGCGACGGCACTCCGAAAGATCTTTTGCGAGGACGCGCGATGCCCTGAGAATCTGCAGACGGACAAGGGAAAGGAATTCTACAACGCAGATGTGCGCGAGATCCTCGACGCGCGCAAGGTGAATCACTACTCCACGTATTCGGTGATAAAAGCGTCGGTGGTGGAGAGATTCAATCGCACGTTGAAGAACGAAATGTGGAAGCTCTTCACGCTTCAGGGATCGTACAGATGGATCGACTCGCTGCCGAGCCTCCTGTCGAATTACAATCGTCGCTGACACAGAACGATCGGAAAGCGTCCGGCGGACGTGACGCCCACCGTCGCCGAAAGGCTGCTGCGCACGGTGTACAGTCGCGCGAAGATCGCCGCGCCGGCGAGGTTTCGAGTCGACGACCCGGTGCGCGTGAGCAAATTCAAAACGATCTTCGAGAAGGGCTACACACCCAATTGGACCACCGAGATCTTTCTCATAGCCAGAGTGCAAAGGACCAATCCTGTTACGTATCTGTTGAAGGACATTCGCGGGGAAGCGATAGCCGGAGGGTTCTACAAACACGAGTTGCTGCGCGTCTCCGATCCCGACGTTTATCTCGTGGAAAAGGTCCTGCGTAAGCGCGGCAATCGAGTGTACGTGAAATGGCTGGGAATGGACAGTTCGCACAATTCGTGGATAGACAAGGCATCTGTATTGTAACAAAAAAATAATTAGACACAACGTGTACTTTATTATTAATAAAAAAGTATACACATCTATCGGTATTTTTTTTCTACGTATTGATCTTACGATAATACAATTTTAGAAAACGTATGATATTGTTTTTTTTTTACAACGGTATTCCGTAATGTCCCCAGGGAAGTGTTTCCACGCTGTCCAACCTCACGCATCGCTTGTCGTCGTGCGGACTGAGAGCAAGTTTCTGCTCCGACACGGTGTAAACGTCGTGCAGGCACAAGCGTATGCACGACTGGCGCGTTTTCAGCTCGCGCGCGTTTCGCAGGCACGCCACGTAATCCTCGAACGTGATCCTTTTCGCGACTACGTTTCTCTTGACGCCCTTTATTCTCTTGGTGTCGTCGCGTCCGAGTACCTTGTAAGCGTACATCTTCGCTCTGAGGCCCACGAACTCCATCATGATCGCGCCGTTGTTCTCGTCCTTCATCAAACCGGGTACCTTCTTGTTAACGCGCGGCATACCGTGCGCGTTATTCTTCGCGTAATCGCTCATGTCGAATCTGTCTAAATTGCGTCTCATAAGTTCGTACGCGTCTTCGCACTCTAGCGAATAGACTGTCGGTATCGGTGTAAAGAATTCGACACCGGTCGCGATAGAGCGGCGCCATGTAGTCGTAGTGAAACTCGTAGAGGCGCGTCTTGGATATCTCGAGAATGCACATTCCCACGTAGACCGGCTTGTTGAATTTCACCTCGAGCCTTCGCAGCTCGATCGCGACGAGATTCTCCGAGAAGACGCTCTTGCTGTGAAAGTTCGGTCTGGCGATCATCGCCTCCGCGCCGTATCTGCCGTCCCATCGCGTCACGAGACGTACGTCCACGTGATCGCGCACGTTCTCCATCGTCTTACCGAAGACGGCATTGTTCATCAGTTTGTACATATTTCGTTCGAACTCGTTGCTCGCGCGAGTCCTGAACGTTGTGTTCAGCTCGATGTAGCCGCGAAGCCAAGGTGACTGGGTGAATCGCAGAACGCGACGAACTCGCGTCAGTCGCAAACCTAGTCGCATTGCTGCAGATTTCGATAGTGCGTCACGTAGCGCGATTTGTCGTGGAGCGTGGCGAGCAGTTTCTCCTGCCGCTTATCGGGCGGTTTATCGCGCGTTGGGCACAACGGCAGGTCCGCGTGGGCGTCGTGCAGGTCACCAGGATACTCGAGATCCACCTCCAGAATGTAACCGACATCGCCGTGCGGTGACACGGTCGTCATGTCAAAATTCTCAGGGTCGTCGAGCCACTGGAAATTCGCGTACGGCAGCGATTCGCACATAGCCCAACCGTACAGATTGTTCACGTCGTAATACATGAGATACGTATTGGGCTAGGACGAATCGTATATCGGTACGTGCCTGTTGTTAGCTCGTGCGTACCTGAGCGAACATTGACTGAGGCCGCCGCGTATTCCACGTTCCACGAACAGCACCATGTCGATGACGGTGAGCAGCTCGAAACGCACGCCGGTGTATCTCAGCATGGCGTCCCACGTGTACCCCGGCAACGTATAATAATACGCGGGGAAAAAACCCCCGTAACCCCCCAAAAAAAGTGTCCCAAAAATTTTAAAAAAGGGGCCCCCGCCAAAAAAAGAACGTGGGTTTTGGGAAAAAAGATCGTGCCCCCCCCGAAAAATCTCGCACAAAAAAAACGTCGCCAGACCCGTGGCGTGTTTAAAAAAAAAAAAAAAAAAAAAAAAAAAAAAAAAAAAAAAAAAAAATTCCCGCTTTTCCTTCGCCCCGCCGGGGTCTGGGCAATCAGGGAGTTTTTAAAAGACCCTCGCGGGGGGGAAGGGGGGCCCCCCAAAAAACTTTCTAGGGGTTGGGGGACGTACTCGTACGAAAATACTCCATTGCAGTGAGCAGATTGAGTTTCCTCCGTGCTAAAAATTCGCTTTTCCCCGGGGGCGCGTTTTTTTTCAGCTTGTCCTTGCTCAGATGGCCCCCGGGTTTTTGGATACTTGCGGAAAAAAATTTGTATGAGTCCACAAATTTTTTTAATTTTTTAACGTCCCTTTTTCCCATGTCCCATCCGTCTGCGTCTTCTTAACGGTCTTCGAGAACGATATGTAGGTTTCCTTCGTAAGCGGCAGGAGCTCGACCTCGCCCTCGAAATCGTTCGCGATTTTCTCGATGATGAAATGCGCGTCGTAACCCGGCAGATTGTGGAAGAACACGGGAATCACGTACACGTTTCTGTAATTCAGATTGCAACGAACATGCGCCGGACCTCTGTAACGTCCGGTTAGATGACAGTGATCTCGCATGCGTTTGTCCTCCGGTTGGAACACTTTTCGACACACGTGACAATGCGTCGCGCACTGAAATTCGCATTTCTTGTCCTCCGTAAGTTCTACCATAGATATATTGGTGGGGAATTTAATCTTAGCGCGACGCGCGAAAACGCGAAGCTCGTTAACGAACCACGAAACGCAATCCTCGCCGCGACGATATCTGTACGTGGATACGGTATCGTCATAGGTGCAGCACAGATAGTAGCCCAGGCTGAACGGTACGTGACGCTGATAAGCGTATCTTTCCGTTCTCGCCCCCCCTTCGGCATTCTCCCTCTCCCATGGTTCGAGAAGACACTCCAGATCCGCTTACACCACGAAGGGGAGTCGCTCCTTCCTGTCGTGATTGTCGAAAGACAGCCACTTATCGTCCTCGTTTGGAAGAACGTTGGCGCAGTCGTTCATTCGGCCGCAGTCGACGCTGTGAGCGGCCAACTTTTCGCGCGTATAGAAATAGTGTAGGCATCTGCGAAGTAACGTCATATATTAAATAACATCTCTCCGTTTTTTTTTTACTTACCGATCGCAAACGTGCTTCGCGCAGCGGCTCACGGTCAATTGCGAATTCACCAATCGCGATAGATTCTTTATCCAGGCGAAATTACCCCCGTTGACGACGCCACGCAACGTATCGCGCAGATAAAAAAAGATTTTTTTGTTATCCCTCTTTTCGTGGTTTTAAACCCCCGAGGCACGGGCGCGTTTTCGTGGCGCCCCCCCCCTATTATTTTTTTTTTCCAATCTTTTTCCCGAGGGGGAACACATTGATCGATACGTTTTATTTGAAGGTTTTAAATTTTCCCCCGTGTTTCAAACATGGGGAAAAATTTATTTTCCCCCCCCCGGGTTTTTCACCGTTTGGGTAATGGGATACGAGCCGATCGTTCCCCCTGCCCCCTCGGCGGGGGTACAGAGCCGCGACCACCGCGAGGGGGGAAAAAAACGGTCCCCTTTTCCCGGGGGGCACGTTTTTCCCAAACCCCCTTTTTTTTAATTTTTTTCCCCCCGGGGGGATTTTTCCCCCCCAAAATCCAGGCAAAAAAGGGTTACAATTTTTTGTTCACCCTTTTTTTCCGTATTCTAGGGCAACGCCCACCGTGTTTTTGTTCCCCCAAAAATTCGCCAAACCCCCCCCAGAATTTCGTTTTCCCCCCCGCGCCTATTTCCCCCCGTCAGGGGGTCGGACGTTTTGGGGGAAGGGGGGGTTTGTCCCGAACGATACTCTTCACGTCGATCCCCTTTTTGTTGGAAAAAAAATTCCCCCCAACATGACATTGGGGGTTCAAAAAAAAATGTGTCTGTTTAAAAATTTTTCCCGCACTTTTTCAAGCACGGTGCCCTTTTTATCCTCGAAAAAAAAAGGGGGTTCGAAAGAAAGTCAGTTTTTTCGCAAAAACCCGGGGAGCACCGACTTCGGAAACCCCCCTATCGATCTGACCCCCCCAAAAAAAAACCCCTGACGTGCTGCTGCTAACCCCCCCCCCTCCCCCCTCCCCCAAACCCCGGGGGCCCCCGGGGCGTTTTTTAAAAACCGGGGAAGCAAAAATTTTTCCCCCGAACCCTTTTCCCCCCGCGTATTCGAGCCACCCCCCGCGGTCACGGGGGCCCCCCGGGGTTTTTTTCGCCCTCCAGGGCGTTTTCCCCCCCCGCAGCTCTCCCGAAGAGCTGGAGCCCCTCGTCGATCCCCCCCTTTTCCACGCGCGATCATGTCCCCGTCGGGAAGTCCGCGGCAAGCAATTCGTGACTCTTTTGATGGCATCCCAAGGGGCCCCTTTCCCCCCCTCGGGAACAGGGGAATTTTTTCTCGATCGAAAAACGACGAGCCCCGGGGTTTTAAATCCTAGTAGCTTTTCTCCCCCAAAAACCCCCTGAAAAAAATTTTATGATTTGAGCGGAAAAATTTTCGCTTTTTAATCGTGCGCCCTAGGGGAAAAATTTAAAACCCCCCCTGTTTTTATCCACGCGCGCTCGCGCCAGTTCGCGCTCCGATTCTCCCCGGGGAAAAGTTTTAGTCGCCGTTCCATCGCGCTTTTCCCCCTTCCCCCCCCCCAAACCCCCACATGCTTTTTACGATAAGGGGCTTTTTGAGTTCGCCGTTTGGGGCGCCCCCTTTTGACGGGGGAAAGGGGGCCCCTGGGCTCGTAACAGCGCAGTTCCCCCTCTGATTCCCGGACAAAATAATAACGGTGATCGTTCATTCGCGGTAACAATTGCTATTGCTCCTTACCCCCAGCTGTCGGGTCTAAATAATTTTAAAAAAAAAATACCGTCCTCCCCCTTTTTTAAAAAATTTTTGGGGGGGAGAAAATTTTTTGTTTGATTGGCGAAAAAGGGGATTCCGATTTCGAGAGGATCAGTATTGTTTGTCGACTCTCCACAAATCCGATCTGAACAATTCCTCACAAGCGGTTGCTTAATTTTTTTCAATCGGTTTTCTAATTTTAGAATTAAAGGGACCGGGTTTTTAAAATTTTTCGTACTCGTCGCTCATACCGCATTAAAAAAAAACAACTTATTCCCGTTCCCCAAAGGTTTTTACCATCTTCACGATACATTTGTCAATCCCCCTCACTGTATGCCGCGCCGTCCGAGGGGGAAAATTTATTTTATAGGGGGTTTGTTATCTCAACGTTGGTTTCCAAAAACCCGAAAACCCCCTTTTTCCCCGGGAAAAAAAAGGGGGGGCCGCCCCCTGCGTCCCCCCGAAGAAAAAAAAAAAAGGAGGAAATGACGGGGGCGACCCCTTTTTCAAGTTTGGACGCGCCTTTTTAAAAAAATTTTTTTAAAAAAAATACAAATCGAGTGAAAAAAAAAAGGAGTCTCGTTTTCTTTTTTCTTTTTCGATTTTTCCCCGGGGAAAAACCCCATTTCCCGGGCCCCTTTTGGGGGGAAAAAAAAGGGCGGACGCCGCGGGGACGCCCCCTTTTTTTTGGGGGGGGGGGGGAGGAAACGCGAAAATTTTTGCCGTTTGGGAAAAAAAGGGGGGCCCGGGGAAAAAACCTCCCCGGGGCCCCCGGGACAGAGAAAAAAAAGGGGGGGCGCACAGTACGCGCCCCCCCGCGATCGACGCGGGGCCCCCCCCGCGCAAAACCCCCCCATAAAAACCCCGGGTTTTTCCCCTTTTCCCCCCCCCCCCAGGTTTCCCCCGGGGGGGGGAAAAAAAATTTCCCCCACTCCTGTCCCCCCCCCCAGTGCTCCCCCCGGGGGCCCCCTTTTTAAAACTTTTAAAGGGGGTTTCCCCCCCCCGGGGGAAAAGCCCCCCCCCCGCCCCCCGGATTTTTTCCCGGGGGGTTTAAAAAAAAATTTTTTTAGTTTTTTAAATTTTTTTTTTTTTAAATAAAATTTTTTTTTTAAGGATTTATTTTTTTTAATTTATTTTCCCATCTTTTTGGGTTTTACGAAAAAATGAAAAATTTTTTTAAGAATTCCAAAATTTTCCCCCCGATATCTCTTTTCCCCCAAAAAGCTTTTTTTTCTCTTTCGAACACCACCGCACCCCGGCCACACCGCACACCACCCACACGCACAGAAAACCCCCGCACACCCCACCCCCACACGCCCCCGAACACGCAAACCAAAACCCCCCCCAAAACGCCACGCCCCCCGCACACGCACCCGCACCCCAAAAACCACACACCACACACACACATTTTCCTCCACATCCCACACCGGGTGCCCTTTAAATTTTGGGTTCTAGCTAGAAAGCGCTAATTTTTTTGACAAAAAATTTTTTTTTTAATAAAAATTTTTTTTTTTTTGTACTGTTACCTTTTTAATTTTTCGAGGGGTTTAAAAAGTTTTTAAAATACTATTAAACTTTGTTTTTAAAATACCTTGTTTTTCCCTTTTTTGGGTTTAAATTTTTTAAAATAAAATATTTTTATTTTGATTTTTAACCTCTGTGAATTCTTCATGATTCAAATCTTTTTTTTTAATTGAAAAAAAGCGTGGAATATTTTCCTAAAAAAAACCAAAGTAAAAAGTGGTAGGGGGTTAATTTGTATTCGAAAAATAACTGAAAAAAAAAATTGTTTTTCCAAGAAATTTTTTTTGGTTTACGTTCAACTAAACTTTTTTTGGGTTAGTTAAGTAAAATTAATTTTTTTCCCAAAAATTTTATTTCGTTTTTTTTTTAATAAAGAAATTTTAATTAAACTAATTTTTAGTTAACAACTAAAATGTTTAGCTAAATTTATCGGATAAATATTTCTTGGGATTTACACATTTTTTTTCTCAGTGTATGTTCTCTGTAAATTTGGGGCTTTTAATTTAAAAAAAGATATCATTTTTTTTTTGTAATTTTTTAATAAAATAATAATTTACTTTAAGCGCGGAAATCATTTTGATAAGGAGTTTAATTTTGGGGATGTGTTTTCACTTTAGTAAAAATTTTTTTGGGGGAAAAAAAATCTACTGTTTTGGTTTTTTTTGAGATTTTTCAAGATACAAAAATTTCTTTTCCATTGTTTCTTTGATTTTTTTTAGGTATAATTTCTACCACTTTTACCACTGTTTTTTTTTTTAAGGTAAAAAACCTATTTAAAAAAAAAAATACTTTCTGTTTTGTTTTTTCGAGATTTTTGGGGATACAAAATTTCGTCTACCCCTTGGGTTTTTCGGTTTTTTTTGAGGGGAAAGATACTACTGCTTAATTTTTTTAGATTTTTCGAGATACATAAAATTCGTCTACACTGGTTTTAATTCGGTTTTTTCGAGGTAAAAAATACTAAATGCTTTGGGTTTTTTTAAAATTTTTTTGAAAAACAAAGATTAAGTCTACCAAATTGGGTTTCTTCCTTTTTTTTAGTTTTTTTTTATTTTAAACCCCCCCCCGTTTTTTTGGGGCCCCGGGGGGTAACAAAATATAAACACTACTTGGTTTACTTTGGGGCCTTTTTTACCTTTTTTTTTAAAAAGGGTTTTTAATTTCTTCATTTGGATTTAAGGTTTTGCTTTCTTAGCCGAGCCCATTCGCTTCGGGAACAAATTAAAAAATTTCCCCGTAAAGTAAATTTTTATATTCGTATCGGATTTGATTTTTAAAAATAAAAAAAATAAACGGCCGCCCTTTTTCTTCATTTGTTAGTTTTGCATTCGTTGGGGTTTGTACATCAAAATTAGTAATTTTTTTTCTTTTTCTCACGGAATACAAAAAATTCGAACTGGGAATTTATCAAATTTTTAAAACGGTTGCAAGATAACAATAAACCCACAAGAATTTATTTTTAAATACAAAAATTGACATTAAACGTCTAATTCTCAGCAATTTTTTTCAAAAACCCTTTCGTCGCATATAGTAAGGTAAACCAAATTTTTTTTTTTTTTTTTATTTAACAAAAATTTTTAAAACTTTGATTATCTAATTATTTGATTTTATGGGCAAATTCTGACTGGTTGTATATTAAATTCCCAATGCAAAAAGGGGTTGATATGGACCAATTTTATTTTGTGATTTTTTCGCATTAAAAAAAAGGTTTTTCGTCGCAATTTCAATTCCTTATCGTTTGTTTTCCCGCGAGAGACGCCCGAAAAAAATATTTGGGCATCTGCTGGGTTTTGGTAAACCGCGAGGAACGTCGCGAAAAGGGATTTTCCCATTTAAAAAACGGGGGCAAAAGCGAAAGGATCAGAGGCCCTCGTTTTGGGCCCTTCGTTTTTCTTTTTTTTTCACCCCTTTTTCTTATAGACGAAAACCCCGGGACGCGTG